>NW_027468881.1:3400000-3405000 GCF_046254945.1 Alosa pseudoharengus
TAAATCTAACGTTAATCCTTCTCACAGATACCCACCAAGGCAGAACATGGCCACTTGGAAGTAAGCTTACCTTTCCTAAAGGATCTAATGGCTACGTAAGTTACCCAACTTGGTGTTTTTTTTGTAATGGTATTTTTCTTATTGATGTTAAATACATATAGAAAAGTATTGCATAATAAATTATGCAAATTATAATAATACAGACAACTTTTTGATTTTTTTTTTGTCCAATAGCAATTTATATATTGGTTAAGATTATCTTTGTGCTATTTCATTGTTGTGTCATTTTGTTTAATTATATTATTCTATTGCATGGCATTTGTCTCTCAAACACATAGTGGAGCAGGCAGCTTTTGTTCATGAAGATACGGTGAAAAGGAGTAAGGAGAAGTTTGGGAGAGTCAGCCGGTCCATGGAACTTGTAATGAATCAACGCTGATCTATGCCAGGTGAGCAGATTCATATAGTTACATACATGTATTAGACAAGGTATTTTACACAATCTGTCTGAGGCTATTTATTTGTGTGGTTGAAAAAAATCTTATTCTGAGGTTTGTGTTTGCATTTTGCTTCCAACAGATGTAAAACCCCTGCTGTCATTGGTGAGGCTACCACTGCTATTGAAAATATGTGAACGTCCTGTAGATCAAGTAAGGTTCCAGTCTAAGTCAAAGTGGATATATGCAGAGGAACAGAAGTTGAAGAGGGGGAAAACAGCAGCCTCTACTGCTGTTGACCTTTACTTAGCACACTCTCCTGAAGAATATGTTGGATTTCTGCCAGTTTTTGAAATTGAACTTTGGTGCCTTTTGAGACTCTTGCCTTTTTAGTGGCTCGCCTCATGATTGGAAGGATTGGAGTGTGTTTTCTGATTGATTGATTTATTGGTGAGGTAATGAACATTGTAACAATATATTGTACATTTTTACAGGCTTGCTAATATTTCCCAAAGGCTTGCACATTGTTTTCTGAGATACTACTCTAAAATGTCGCTATATGACTCATTACATCACACATATCGTTCACTCAATTCTATGGTGTATGCACTGTGAATGAGATCTAAGGTCATAGCTACTAAGTTACTGCAAGGACTTTGTTAATTTTGCAACGTGTAATGGTTATGGCAAGCAGATACTGTATTTTCATCACTGTCACATACACGAGTATTAACATGAACTTGAAAGCATACAAGGTTTGTTGGAGTAATTACTAGCTCAAATATTGGTATTTTATAGATCATATAAAGGTGTTATTAGTGCTATCGTGCAAATTAATATATTTTTTTCCTTCTGCGTATAAACACAATGTGGCTATTCAGGGAAAATATTGTAAACCAAAGTGTTTTATTATTTACACTTACATTAAGAGTCATAACATGTTTTACGTGAATATGTATATTGATATGGATATAAGATATTTTGATGTTTTGATATGAATGTGTTTTTAATATGAACATGTTAACATTTATTGTACCTGTATTCATGTGAAGTATTGTGTGTAATATCCCCCCAGAATAAACATTTAAATGTACTTATTGGTTGTGCATATATTTTAGTTATACCACCTTAAATTTTCACTGGGGTTGTACCCTTGAAGTACAGAATAGTACCTTTTAAGGGTACTATGTGATAATGATATATACAGGTACATTTTAGTCATTACAGGTACACAAGTGTACCTTGATGGGTACAGATGGCTAGGGTACACAAATGTACCTGCATTCATAGGTACAGTATTGTACTTCAAAAGGGTACTGCCCCAGCGACAAGCATTTGTACCGACTTAGGTACACACTGGTACTTCCATTTCTTAGAGTGTGGGCAGTGTGTGTCACCTGTAGAGTGGTGGTAGCTATGGGCAGTGTGTGTTCACCTGTAGAGTGGTGGTAGCTATGGGCAGTGTGTGTTCACCTGTAGAGTGGTGGTGGCTATGGGCAGTGTGTGTTCACCTGTAGAGTGGTGGTAGCTATGGGCAGTGTGTGTTCACCTGTAGAGTGGTGGTAGCTATGGGCAGTGTGTGTTCACCTGTAGAGTGGTGGTGGCTATGGGCAGTGTGTGTTCACCTGTAGAGTGGTGGTAGCTATGGGCAGTGTGTGTTCACCTGTAGAGTGGTGGTAGCTATGGGCAGTGTGTGTTCACCTGTAGATGATAGATGATTGCCCATAGCAGACCTTTTCTCAGTGTACTTTGGCTTCTGCCTCCAGCAATGACCAGCGATTGATCAGCTGATGAAACACCAAGTTTGAACCCATATAAAGCATGACTCTGATGCGGCTCACTCTTCCTCTCCTCTCTTTCCCTCTTTCTCTCTCTTCCACTCTTCCTCTCCTCTCCTCTCTTTCACCATTCTTCTCCTTCTTTCGCTGCCTCCTGTGTCGTACCATCACAGATAGTTTGGAGCGTGTAAATGGTGAATGTTAAATGGTGGTGTGGTGCACAGCTTTAGAGCGCGTTATCGCTGCAGGGTCCGGCTCCAGTGTCCTTCATGAGGGCCGCTGCAGGGTCCGGCTCCAGTGTCCTTCATGGGGGCCTCTGAACTCATCTCTGTCCTCGCTGGCGCTTGGGTTTCTCTCTTTACGTCAGGCAGCGTTCTGCTTTTCCGCTCTCTCTCTATCTGTCTCTCTTTCTCTCAACCCTTGACCCATCTTCTCTCCTCCCTCTCTCTCCTCTCTCTCTCTCCTTCCCTCTCTCTCTTTCTCTCTCCCTCTCGCTCTCCTTCTCTCTCCTCTCTCTCTCTGTCTCGTTAGTGAGATGGAGAAGTGGACCTGGCATCAGGTGACTGTGACAGTGACACCATCTCACAACCTCATGGATGCTCACAGACACATACACACACACACACACACACACACACACACACACACACACACACACACACACACAAACACACACTCACCCTTAAGGAACACACACACACACAACACACACACACACACACACACACACACACACACACACACACACACACCACACACACACACACACACCACACACATACACACACACACAAGTTTCTCTAAGGAGACTAGTACATCAGGAAATAAGCACATATCCATATCACACACAAACTCAGACACAGAGAGGTAGAGGTGCGCTTTAAGGAGATCAGTATTACATGGATTAACACACACACACACACACACACACACACACACACACATACACACACAGGGGCATGTGAGTTCAGTGGTACCAGGACAGTGTCACATGTCTGAGTCATCAGAATAAATGCTTTATAAGAGACATGAGCCCGACAAATGGCCACCATGTGTGTGTACATTGTGTGTGTGTGTGTGTGTGTGTGTGTGTGTGTGTGTGTGAGTGTGTGTGTGTGTGTGTGTGTGTGAGTGTGAGTGTGTGTGTGTGTGTGTGTGTGTGTGTGTGTGTGTGTGTGTCGATCAGTTCACTTGTGGTTTGTAGAAGGAGATAAAAGCCTGAGATGGCGGCTCAAAGAGTGTGAAAGTGTTTACATCTAACAGCTCACACCAAAGAACTACAATTCCCAGAGTGCCTGTGAGGACTCACTGCTGCTTGAGATCAACATGAGAAGCCTTCCAAAACTGTGTCTCAACAACATGTTTATACTGACTGCATCTGAGGGAGAGCAAAAGAGGTTGTGTATGTGTCTGTGTGTGCACTCTCAAAAATAGGGGTACGGTTGGGGTACATTTTTGTTCTTTTAGGTACAACTTTTGACCCTGTACCTTAAAGGGAACAAAATTGAGCCCCTAAAGTACTAATATGTACCGTTCCTGGATCATTAATGTACCTTTTCGCAAAGGGACCATATTTGTACCTAAGGGTACAAAAAGTACATGGCTGGTCACTCAAAAGTTGTTGGGGGAGGAGATTCGGGACGGGAGCAACCGTTATTTTCCCCCTCAACTTTGTTCATCTCACTCACCAAGAAATGGAGCAACTTTCAGTGAGGAGCTTGGTGTGAGAAAACACATGTGCAGGATGGAATAATCTTTGTGGAAGAGGAGGCAAAGCTATTCAGAGGTAAGGTGTAGTTGCAATTTATCGAAATTTGGTTTGTACATTGTAAATAGCCTACTGTTACAGTAATGGAGTCAGATTGTTGGCTTAAAGGCTAACATTAGCATTCGCTAGCAACTTAGCCTAGGTTAGCTATGAATTCAGATATTTTTAAATGGAGTTCAAACTCCTTCAATAATGCATGACTATCGTGATAAATGGTAAGGAAATGATTTGTGTGTGTGTTTTATCTACTATTTCCCATGTCAATGTTAAGTTTTTGTGGAAGCCATTAAAGCCAACTTTCACTAGCAATCATTATCCTAACTAGCTTAGCCCATAGATATATGAGCATATCCTAGCACTGTTAGCCATACATACTTGCTAACTTCCCTGAAAGGCTGGTTTAATATCAACGGTAGTGCAGGTGAAAGAAGCCTGGTAAGTGCATACATGCAGTAAGCATGATCACTCTCAACACTGTCATTTTGTTTAGGTGAAAATTAATTAGTTGAGTTGCCTATGTTCACCAGAACATCCTGGTTGTCATTGCTTATCTAGTTAGAAGCTAGAGGGAGCAACTCAGAACCATTCTATAATGTTATAAAGTTACTCAGAGCTTGATAATGGTCTAAAGTAAATCTAACGTTAATCCTTCTCACAGATACCCACCAAGGCAGAACATGGCCACTTGGAAGTAAGATTACCTTTCCTAAAGGATCTAATGGCTACGTAAGTTACCCAACTTGGTGTTTTTTTTGTAATGGTATTTTTCTTATTGATGTTAAATACATATAGAAAAGTATTGCATAATAAATTATGCAAATTATAATAATACAGACAACTTTTTGATTTTTTTTTTTGTCCAATAGCAATTTATATATTGGTTAAGATTATCTTTGTGCTATTTCATTGTTGTGTCATTTTGTTTAATTATATTATTCTATTGCATGGCATTTGTCTCTCAAACACATAGTGGAGCAGGCAGCTTTTGTTCATGAAGATACGGTGAAAAGGAGTAAG
>NW_027468881.1:3410000-3427500 GCF_046254945.1 Alosa pseudoharengus
TGCTACACTTAAGTCTTTTGTTGCTATGTAGCTGGAATGTTATATTGTAAGTTGCTTTGGATAAAAGTGTCTGCTAAATGTAAATGTACATTTCAATGACTTAAAAATTGGCAATGGTGACAATGGGGAGATTGTTTCTACATCACTTTTATTTGCCAACCAACTTATTTATTTGATCTTATCTTGACCTATTGCCCTTTTTTGCCAAAAATAAGCGTCCAAGACATACATACGATGACGTCACGCTACCCTTGACACGTTCCAGTCAGTTAGAACGTCTGGATTTAATGAGGTGTGAAATAACCAGAGCCATATCTTTGCTCTGGAAATAACCATTTAACATACACAATACTTAGCAGTATTATTTCACAACAAATTGATTTATACTCAGACGTTTACTGTAAAATCAACATGTAGTGAAATTTGAATTGCCCTTGAACCGCACAGCATTGTGGGGCGATTTTTAACGTTCACTCCCAGCCACCCCTGACTGACTTTTCAACTCACTCCAGCCATCCACCAGTGACTTCAACCATCACTTTTCTGCATGTGTCTGCAAACTCTGCCGTCATCATATCCAAGGTAGGATTTACAGTACTTTTGTATGCCAATTGAAAACGGGAATGTATTATAAATAAAGTTTCATAATGTAATGTTAACCAAAACAGTCATGTTAGAACTAGCTAGCAATTAGCTAGCGAGCTAATAATCACTAACTTTGACTTGAGTTAATGTTAACTTTTCCAATAGCTAACTTCACCATTAAGTGGAATATCTGGAATGGTAGTTAATGGTAATATCATATCCAACAATACGTCTGTGTAAGATGTCGTTGTGAATGTAGTTTTAGTTTGAATGAAATATCAGGCACGAGTAAGTTATCTATATTTAAAGTGGCTGCTAATAGCCATGCAGGCTAGCTGCTAACATTAACTTAATGTTACAGACACAGATGAGTGTCGTTAATGGCCTAGCTAGGTAGATAACATTATTTACATTTAATATGCATGTAGTGTTGACATAAATGGAAAGAGGACCAGTAAAACAAATTAATGTAGTAATAGATATGTAAGTTATCTCACACCCTGATTTAAGGAACTGCAGTTTAGTATAGCCATTGTCATTAACAGACTTGTCATATAATGGATGTGAATGGGGGCAATTATGCATTTGGGGAATTGGGGTATGATGCACTTTAGGTTGTGAAGGGTAGTGTTTGGCCACATGTTCTTCATTTTATAGCCCTTATTTGCCCCTTGTTTGATGTACTTGATTTGCGACGAACTATGTGTTTATTTATGAGTGTAGTAGTGCTTCAGTGATGGTGTTTTTATGTTCTGTGTGTTTTGCAAGTTATTAATCTTAGTCTCCCTCTGTTCCCTCTGTTTGCAGGCGTTGTGTTGTGAGGCCAAATGTATGGCACATATGGAAGAAGTTCCAAGCCCACAAGAGAGTTCACTCACCAGGTAGACACACACACATACAGGGCCGGTTCTGGAGGGGTAGCAATGTGAGCAACCACACAGGGCCGGGAGAGGGGGCCCCCAAAAAATGCTTGTGTGTGATGTTGCTCCCCTGCCAAGAATAGCGTAGGACCGACCCTGCACACATACACCTATAGAAAATGCACAAGTAGAATCACATATAGCATTATGATATGTGTGCATATATTTGTGTCTGTAACTGTGACTAGTTTATCCCCTCTTTTCATGTGTCTGTTTGTTGATATGATTGTGTAATGGGCTCCATCAACCATCCAGGGCAAAGTCGGTCTGTCCTGATTGCACTACCTGCTAATTGATGACGTCTAGAAGCCATGGCTGGTGCCCTCAACGTGGCGTAAGTGTTTGTGTGTTTTGAATGTATTTATTTGTACCATGGTGAGGGTATGACTGTTATGAATGCTCTAATTTGTTTGACATATGTGCAATGTAATGCATTAATACAGAAATTAATCATGATTATTGCAGCTACCTAAAATAGTCTTGATTTTGCAATATAGCCATGTTTACCATTGTGTTGGTGGCAATGTGAGCCGTGTTGTGAATATCAGCCAAACTAATCATATTCATTATTTCAAATGTATTGTACAGAATGCATACTTACTTACATAAACTATATCTTTTATTAACAGAGCCCTCACAAATAAACTGATATCAGGAATTAACATACAGTAGATGGTGATGGTGGCAAGGGTGCCTTCACAAGGTAATTATAATATTTGTCTGTACACCTGATTGACTCACCTTACTTATTTTTTAATGCTTCATTTTTTTTTATCTTACTCAACAATGACAAGATGTATGGCAATTGCTGTTTTATTTTTTTAGGTGCCATCCAACAGTCTCAGTGTGGAGCCAAAGGCTGCTATTGCAGGTCAGATGGGAGATTATCTATGTTACAGTATAAAGAGGAAAAAACGCACGCACATCCCGATCTAATGTTCCTGGGTGCTGGACAAAACACTTACGATGAGAGAGAGGGGAAAAATTCCGCAACACCAGTATATGCTCCCAAGTTATAGTTTATTTACCGTACGGTAAACATTTAGTGACTGTACACCAACAAGGATTCCCGGCACACTGAAAGACCGGGGTACACGAAACTTGGTGGGCATGTAACCCCACATGGATAGCATGGAACCATCGTTTTTCATTTTGATCTGTAGCCCCCCCCCGCTGTACTGGACCCCCCGAAAGGAGGGTAGGGCAGACACAGTTTTCTGTGAATATCTTGAGAACCGTAGGGCCTAGGATGACCAATTTTTGTATAAAATGTATTTTACATGTGAAATCTATGAACTAATCATGTTTTGGTACTTGTTGTCTAGCAGATACCAGTGATAATTGAGTGTGCATAATGCAATTCAGTGAGACAGTTAGAATCATATATGCCTTTCAGCATGACTTATTTTTGTGGAAAACATGTGCTGGACTGGGCGGCGGTCATATTTTGTACCGCTCTGCGGTATACCTAGTTTTCTATTCTGCTGTAGTCCACTGTACTCTAGAGAGTGAGTACATGAGTAAAAGTGACATTTCCCGTGTCAGCAATTGTGATTACATTTTTTACATTTGCAGTCTTCTTTAGTTAGGATTTCTTATTGTGGAATGTTGGCTATGAGCTTTGTAAGGCAGTATCACAGCAAAGTGTGTGTTTGTGTGTGTATGTGTGTGTGTGTGAGAGAGAGATAGAGAGAGAGAGAGAGGAAATGAGTGTATCTCTGTGTGTAAGTGGGTTTAGTTCTTAGCATTCTTGTTATCACCTTCACACAAGTAAGGTTTGAAGCCCTGCACATACACACACACACACACACACACTCTCACACAGACACACACACACACACAAACACACACACACAGTGGTGCCTCAGTGTTTTGCCTGTTACTTAGAAACAAAACATGTCCTGGTTCCACCTTGAAGCCTTTGAAACAAAACTGTCAGGCTTTACTATGTGTGTGTGTGTGTGTGTGTGTGTGTGTGTGTGTGTGTGTGTGCGCGCGCCTTTATGCAACAGTGGGATACCTCAAACCAGCTGGAGTGTTTGATAAGACATTTTCTTTAGTTTTGTTTATTTGTCCTGGAAACACTCAGACAGACACACACACACACACAACAAACACACACACACCAGAAGGGCAAGCTGTGACTATGACTTGTGTAGCCGACCCAAAGCTAACTGGGAGTGTCTGCATGGCCAGTGTGTGTGTTTACTCACACTCACACTTTACACACACAGACACACATGTCTGAACAGTGAACACACACACATCTGCATCGCCCACTGTCTGCATCTCAGCCTGTGTTCACACTGTTTCTCTGTGTGGTCATGAATCTCCTCTAGAGGATCTTTGTTATTCCAGTCTCAGCATTACAACAGACACGCATTACAACAGACAAGCATTACAACAGACACGCATTACAACACATACGCATTACAACAGACACGCATTACAACAGACAAGCATTACAACAGACACGCATTACAACACATACACATTACAACAGACATGCATTACAACAGACAAGCATTACAACAGACACGCATTACAGCAGACGCGCATTACAGCAGATACATATTACAACAGACACACATTACAGCAGATACGTATTTTAACAGACATACATTACAACTAGGGATGCACCGAATCCAGGATTCGGTTTCGGATTCGGCCGAATATTGGATTTTTTGACGGGGTTCGGTTTCTGCCGAACCTTAGAATTTTCCCCCACCGAACCGAACCCTACGCTTACACTATGCGCGCTACGCTGGTCGACGTCATGACGCCGCCGTTGATTATAGGAAGGTGTTTACGTAGGTGGCCCGTTCGAATGCAGTAGCTCAGGCTGTGTGAGTGAGAAAGTGAAAATGGAACTCGTGAGCAGAAAAAGTGTTGTTTGGCAGTACTTTCAGTCCAAAGAAGGTGATTCTAGTCGAGCTACATGTTCAATTTGCAATGCCGTTTTGTCTCGTGGTGGTAAGGACCCTAAACAGTACATAACATCGCCGCTGTTAAAACATTTGCGTATGAAACATTCGAAAGAATACGAGTTGTGCATCCGGCTGTTACCTCTTAATGCCGAGCGTCTTGTTTTCCTGAAAGGGAACATTCATTTCATGTAAGAGGTTGAGGTTAGCCTACAGGTTACGGTTATAGGTGTGTGATTAGGCCTACAATTTTGTGTTATATTTGGCTACTGTTAATCGTAGTTTAGCTGTTCCAACCAAAACAACAGCAGTTTTTTGAGTAATTGTTCAATAGCCAACCATTAGCTAGTCACCAAACATTTTGATTTAAAAAAAAACTTTTATTTGCATTGTTGCACTTTGGTGAAAACTGAAAGATTTTGGTTTGTAGCCTACTTGGTTGCACTTTGGTTTGTACTTTGTACTTTATGGGATTAAGACTCATATTTTGTATAGGCTATTGGTTGGATCTTGAGATGGCCTAATTGTCAAAATAGTCATCCTGGCCTAATGTTGCCTTTTTTACAGTTAAAATAAAATTAAATATACACTGCTGTGGATGTTATTTACTTCATAAATGTGCTTACTGTGTTAATGGACTGAGGATGGAGTAGGATTCGGTTTCGGATTCGGCAGAATCTTAACCAGTGGATTCGGTATTCGGCCGAACCCCAAAAATCTGGATTCGGTGCATCCCTAATTACAACAGACACACATTACAACAGACACGCATTACAGCAGACACGCATAACAGCAGACACGCATTACAACAGACACACATTACAAATAATAATCAGTTTTGATGGTATATTTTGGGACAACTACAGTACTATTTGGTTTTGAATGTGTATTTTGGGGCAACTATAAAACTATTTGGTTTTGAATGTGTATTTGGGGCACTATAAATCTATTTGGTTTTGAATGTGTATTTTGGAGCAACTATAATATTATTGGGTTTTGGTCTAAATTAGGGCTGCAAATAATGATTATTTTCATAGTCGATTAATCTGTGGAAACACTGTGGCCAGAGTGTTTGAGTTGCGAGAGCCGCTGCAGAGATTTCTTACAGAAAAAAAGTCACAGTTAGCTGCATATTTTAGTGATGAGGGCTGGGTGTCAAAACTCGTTTACCTGTGTGACATATTTGGGTTGCTTAATGACCTCAACCTGTCACTGCAGGGGAGAATGACGTCTTTAAACTGGCAGATAAAGTCGCTGCATTTAAAGCCAAGCTTGATTTGTGGGTACGACGAGTGGATCGGGGTGTATTTGATATGTTCCAAACAGTAGTGGGGGTTTTGGGAGAGACTGAGGCAGGGCCCTTTCTCTCGCAGCTGGTGCGCGATCACCTTGTTGCGCTTTCAAATTAGTTTGAGCGTTACTTCCCATCCTCCAAAGATCCACGGCAAACCAATGAGTGGGTCCGCAACCCATTTGTCAATATCCCGAATAGTCCTAACTTGTCAGCGCAGGAGGAAGAGCAGTTGATCGAAATTGCAAATGACGGTGGTCTTAAGAGTGTGTAGGCTATGAGGAAACCTCTCTGGCGGGTTTTTGGATGAAAACCAAAGCAGAATATCCCGAGATAGCCGTAAAAGCGCTGAAAACGTTGCTACCATTTCCCACCACGTATCTATGCGAGGCCAGGTTTTCGCCAATGACTGCAACTAAGACCAAAGTGCGCAATCGACTGGACATTTCAAACACACTGAGGGTGTCACTGTCTTCCGTCACCCCCAGATGGAACCTTCTTGTTGCAGGGAAACAAGCACAGGGCTCCCACTGATTATATTCGTAATGCACGTTTAGTTCCCATGTTTTGTTACCATATTTTGTTAAGCATGTTCACACATGATAGATGTAGCTTCAAGTTCAATTTTCATAGTTCATATTGTTCAATTTTCACTTCTTCAAGTTCACGTTTTTCACATTTTTAAGAGTTTGTTACCTTCACTGTTCATACATAACTGGAGCTAGTTCTTTTCAAGTAATGCATGCACAACACTGAACATGGAACCCCCGAACCCCCCCCCCCCCCAGTCAGACTCGAGTCACATTTTTTAGGACTTGAGACTTGCTTGATCAACATGTATAAAAGACTTGACTTGACTTGGACTTGCTATTCATGACTTGAGACTTGACTTAGACTTGAGACAAATGACTTGAAATGACTTGACTTTTTATTTTTTCATAGATATTAAGGAGTTAACTTTACGATTTTAGAAAATCTGCTTAGGTGTTGTTGCATGCTTCACGTGAACAAACCTGTTATTGTTACCAAGTGACGCGACAGACCAACAGCAAGTGGCAGATCAAATGAGACAGACTAAGGTAGGCTAAACAGCAGTCTGCAAGTGCGCAAATTAGCGACATAACCACCACGTTGACAGAATTAGTCGTGTTAGAAACCTACTGTCAAATTTGAGGCATGTCAAGAGTTGGCTTTGAATCTATTATGCTTTTTAGTTAATGCCATATTAGGTTAAAATGTGTGAAATGGCAAAGTGAAACATTTTCTTGTCTAAGTTTAATCTTGATATGCTAGCGAAAATGTTGCCAAAATAACCTAAAGAAAGTCCCTCTCTTTCTCCCTCCCTCTTAAACACATCCCTGTTCCATAGCCACGACGCTAAACTACAGCCTAGTAGTAACAACAGTAATTAGGCCTAGCTAACTGCCAGCAATCAGCATAGAAAAATAGCTTACTTCACATGTTAGGCTTATGTATAATATGATATAGCATTGACGGTCCTAAACCCTCCTAAAACCCATTGCGCTATCGTGCTTGTCAAAGTTTAGCAGTGACGTAGGCGGCATCGTTTGATTGATTGATTGATTAGTTCACTTTTTCAACATTTGGGCCCCTGGAGATGTGACAGGTCAGGACAGGTGTAACTTGAACTGTTTGAATATATTTTCATGATTTGATGTAGCTTACCTAATAGTTGAGGCATATTGAAACAATAATAGGCTATTTTATAATAGGTCTACTTGAAATATATTTATTTTTATTCGTATACATTTCATCTTATTCTATAAACCGTTCAGATGTATGTGGCTTGAATGAAGGCAATGTCTATTTGTTTGTTACAAATACAACTCCAGCAGTTCATAACTAGCCTATTGTAGCTTATTTTAAAATGAAAATGTGGGTAAATCATCATGAATTTGTTTGATTTGGCTATGACATGACTTGACTTGCTTGACCCAAGCTATGACTTGACTTGACTTGCTTGACCTAAGCTATGACTTGACTTGACTTGCTTGATTGTCACAAAAAATGACTCGGACTTGCTTGAGACTTGAAGGTTAAGACTTGAGACTTGCTTGTGACTTGTGTACATGTGTGACTTACTCCCACCTCTGCCCTCTAGTGTAGAGTAGAGTAGATTAGAGTAGAGTAGAGTAGAATATGATGTTGTGTAGAATAGAATAGTGTAGAGATGATTAGTGTAGAGTAGAATAGAATAGAGTAGAGTAGAGTAGAGTAGAATAGAATAGAGTAGTGTAGAGATGATTAGTGTAGAGTAGAATATGATGTTGTGTAGAATAGAATAGAGTAGAGTAGAGATGATTAGTGTAGAGTAGAGAATGATGTTGTCTGGTGGCGCTTCAGAGAGCGAAAGCCCTAAAGGTGCTGAAATCTGAAATCAGCTCTGGAGGCGCCAGGATGAGGAGATTATGCTGTAGGCAGCTTTACACTCCATCAGGGACATCACACACACACACACACACACACACACACACACACACACACACACACACACACACACACACACACACACACAGATTTACACACACAGACACACACACACACACACATACACAAATGGAACATCAAAGAGATCTGCTTACTGATGCTCAAACTGCAAAAGCTCTCTCTCCCTCTCTCTTTCACACATATACACACACACACACAATCACATATATCTGACTGCTGACATATGGGCCACACACACACATGATGCTAATCACAGACTGCACACTCACTCACCCAAATGCCTGTTACAGATGGAGCGCGCGCGCACACACACACACACACACAGACACAAATTCAAATGACAGGCTGGTCAGTGATCTGACTCTTACACACACACACACACACACACACACACACACACACACACACACACACACACACACACACACACTCACATTGTATTTTACTGGACTGGTGTATTTCCCATAGAGTTAATGTAGCTGTTGTGTTGAGAGTAAAATATAAATGCTTTAAATTGTGTTTGCAGTAAATAATTTAAACTGTTTGAAAATTTTCTGCGTTTGAGAGAAAATCAGATGCAGCAAAATGCAGCCATATGGTAATATGCTCCCTTGATACATTACAGCATGGGAACAGCCAGTACTTCTTACAAAGATTACTTATTTTGCTTAGTATCAGACTATATATTTTACAAGTTGTTATGGACTGAACCTCAATCCGCAACATAAATGAGACAGCAACAGCCAAAGGGCTCGAGTTTAGGGGGTTTTAAAACAAAAATAGAGTTTACAATAACTAAAAATAAATAATTGTCAGTCCAAAAGTCCAAGTTAGTGGCGTCCGTGACAAGCAGGGACCGTGTAGCTCAGTCAGCGAGAGCAGAAACAAAGGCGTGGGTTGGACCATCTAGCTCAGGCATGCGCGCAAGCATCCTCTTCACCTGTGCACAGGTATGTTTTATAGGCCCACAGCCAGATCTCAGGACATGGGTTGGCCCAGAGATAATTAGCAGGGGCACGCTCTGAACGGAGTCTGTGGCCATAGCTACCAACAGGGGGAGCCAAGCCGGAGTATATAGTATAAGTATATATTACTATTGGGTGACCACCAAGTACAGGGGATGCGTAACACAAGTAGAAAAGCCTAATGAGTTCAAGGCCCAGACTTCAGGCTGAAATTCTAATAATGCAGCTGGTCAGGAGAGTGAGACCGCAGCAGACAGCAACATGGTCCTGCAGAGCAGCATACAGCAACATGGTCCTGTAGAGCAGCAACATGGTCCTGTAGAGCAGCAGACAGCAACATGGTCCTGTAGAGCAGCAACATGGTCCTGTAGTGAGCGTAGAGTAGTGTGTGTGTTGTCTGTATGCTACTGAGACCTTGAATTTCCCCTGGGGATCAATAAAGTATCTATCTATCTATCTAGCAACATGGTCCTGTAGACCATGCTGACAGCAGCAGACAGCAACATGGTCCTGTAGAGCAGCAGACAGCAACATGGTCCTGTAGAGCAGCAGACAGCAATGTGGTCCTGTAGAGCAGCAGACAGCAATGTGGTCCTGTAGAGCAGCAGAGACTGCCAGCTGGGACCAGGGTGCTGTGGAGAATGAGGCAGAAATCAGCTGTGGATATGAGGTTAATATGAGGTTGGTATGAGGTTGTAGGTTGGTATGAGGTTGATATGAGGTAGATATGAGGTTGATATGAGGTTGATATGAGATTGGGTAGAATAATGCAGAAGTGTGCACTATGGATATGAATGTGTGTAGAAAGTATATACTGTATACTCTTTTGATCCCGTGAGGGAAATTTGGTCTCTGCATTTATCCCAATCTGTGAATTAGTGAAACACTCAGCACACAGTGAACACACAGTGAGGAAAAGCACACACTAATCCCGGCGCAGTGAGCTGCCTGCAACAACAGCGGCGCTCGGGGAGCAGTGAGGGGTTAGGTGCCTTGCTCAAGGGCACTTCAGCCGTGCCTACTGGTTGGGGTTCGAACTGGCAACCCTCTGGTTACAAGTCCGAAGCGCTAACCAGTAGGCCACAGCTGTCCCAAAGGATCCGATCTGATGCAGGAGTGAGTGTGTGTAGGCAGATGCAGGAGTGAGAGTGTGTAGGCCGATGCAGGAGTGAGTGTGTATAGGCCGATGCAGGAGGTTACTGGACAGACTTCAGCATGACACTGAAGAGGTGCTAGGTCAGTGTAGTGTACAAGCATGTGTGTGTGTGTGTGTGTGTGTGTGTGTGTTTTAGTAAGCGCCTATGCAGATAAAGTGTTAAATGTGTGTGGACTCCCCGGCGTACATCCGTGCTGAGCTGTGCTGCATTATTCACATTGATCAGATAAATAATTCATAACTGAGATACTAGAGTCCCAACAACACCAATACTCCACAAACACAAACACATACACACACCCCACATTACCACTGATTAAAGTCAATATGCAATTACAGACAGACTGAAACACAGGGACAGGGAGGAAGGAAGAGAGCCGCTGGCTGCTTTGTGTGTGTGTGTGAATGTGTGTGTGTGTGTGTGTGTGTGTGTCTGTGTGTGTGTGTGTGTGTGTGTATGTGCATGCATGTGCTTTGAGGAGAAGGCATGTAGAGATTGAGAAGGCATGTTGGTGTGGAGATTGATGAGTGTGTGTGTGTGTGTGTGTGTGTGAGTGAGTGATTTAGTGAGTGAGTGAGTGAGTGAGTGAGTGTATGTGTGTGTGTGTGTGTGTGTGTGTGTGTAGCCTTTGGACATCTGTGGTGGCAGTTGGCGTGTTGAGCGAGATTTGAGCTCATGTGAAAAGTCACTCATGTTGGTCCAGCACCGTCTGTTATGATTCAAAAACAGCACAGTCACTGTAGACACACACACACACACACACACACACACACACACACTCATGCAGAGTGGATCTAGGCCACCAGCAGTTTGGGGAAATCCCAGCAGGTACCTTCAGCTCACTGGAGGATTTGATTCCTGCTGTCCTCACCAGAGAGTGAGTTATATAAGGGTGCTGATGCCTCTTAATTTTTTTTGTGTGTGTGTGTGTGTGTGTGTGTGTTTGTCTCCTCATGAGTGAGATCAAGATGTAGTCCCAGTCTTCATTCTGGACTAACACCAGTTCAACACCCAAGACTCTGAAGATGAATCTAATGCTGTTGACCTTAATACTGTTATCTATGCTGTTTTCTCTGATGCTGTAGACTGTGGTGCTGTGGTCTCTGATGCTGTAGACTGTGCAGACATTATTGCTGCTGTCTCTGATGCTGTAGACTGTGCAGACATTATTGCTGCTGTCTCTGATGCTGTATAGACTTTATTGCTGCTGTCTCTGATGCTGTAGAGTAGACTTTATTGCTGTTGTCTCCGATGCTGTAGACTATGCAGACATTATTGCTGCTGTCTCTGATGCTGTAGAGTAGACTTTATTGCTGCTGTCTCTGATGCTGTAGTCTGTGATGCTGTAAACTCTGATGCTGTGATGACTTATGTGTGAGTCTCCCTGAACTCCTAGCAGCTGGTGGCAGCGCTATGCGGGAGTGGAGGTGTGTTCAGTGTGTTCAGTGCTGATAGTGGAGGAGGTGTGTTCAGTGTATTCAGTGCTGATAGTGGAGGAGGTGTGTTCAGTGCTGATAGTGGAGGAGGTGTGTTCAGTGCTGATAGTGGAGGAGGTGTGTTCAGTGTGTTCAGTGCTGATAGTGGTCCATTCAATTACTCATCAAGCAGATCAGGCCAAGATCAGCAGCATCCATTTCACAGGACACGTCTACACTAGTACCTGTGTGTGTGTGTGTGTGTGTGTGTGTGTGTGTGTGTACGAGTGTGTGTGTACGAGTGTGTCTGTGAGTGTGTCCAGTTTTAATGAATGGAAACAGTCTGGAGCAGAGACACCATCTCTGAATGCAGGAAATTGAGCTCAATAAAGGATCGATTCAGCAGAATTAGAGGCTGCTTCAGTACAATGGTGCTCCTCTATACTACTGAGTGTGTGTGTGTGTGTGTGTGTGTGTGTGTGTGTGTGTGTGTGTGGGTGTGTGTATGTGTCAGAGCTAGTGAGCATCCCCAACGAACTTAGGCTACTGTAATGTCGGCACGCTGGACTATGTGCTACGGACTCTGGGACAATGCATTCTGGGATACGGGGGAGAACTCTGGGGGTTGTTTGTGTGTGTTAATGCCTTTATTTACTGTTTTAATGTCCGTGATTTAGTGTAGCGTGTTACCCTTTTAGGTAGCCTAGAAATCTAGACGCACCCCTAGCAGGGCTAGTCTAGCAACTCTCCGTTGGCTTGTGAGCTCCAGAAATCGAAACTTAATCAGGCCTTTGAAATCGTGTATAGAGTCGTTTGGTGGGCTTAACATAATGATTGATGGCAGAGTTGCAAAGGTTTGGCTTGAATTCCCTGCTACTTGAAAACAAATATCCTATTGCGTCCTATTGCGTGCAGAGGGAATTTGAAAGACAACTGATTATCCCGCCCCTCGGACTGAGCACTGCGAACGGTGAGTGCCCAGACCCTACATTTTAATGTGGGTCTGGCTCGCCAGACTACCTTTTAGGTCTTCCTCGTGTGTGATCCTTTTTGTGTGGGGGGCTGCGTCCACCCCTGTATGTGTAGTGTGTGTGTGTGTGTTAGGGGTCGACCAATTATCGGCCTGGCCGATTATTAGGGCCGATATTTAGCATTTTTATAATAATCGGTATCGGTCATTTTTTTCACCGATAAGCCGATATTGAAATGGATAAAAAATGAAACGCGCTATTTTGTCTGTAAAGCGTCTTTCACTCCCTGCATTTGCTACTCTGTGGTCAAGAGCATTGTCCCGCCCACTACACCGTCTGATTTGTTAGTTAGCACGAATGCAGCCAATCAGGATCGAAGACTGAACACAGACAAAGTTTAGGATTCTCACTGAGGCAGACTGGGCTTCAGCTCTAGCCTACGGAGCTATTTTTCGAAGGTAAGGAAGGTAGCCTACATTGCTGAAGTTGCAGTGAATCACAATCATCTACCGGAAGTTACAAAAACACCACTTTGTAAGCTATTGTCTCTTTGATCCGGATCAATAAGTAAAGCACCCACTTCCTTAGCGAATTCCCGATTGATGCACGTTACTGATGCTGTTTACTAGCTTGGGTGTTCCCATGCTGCCTTGCGCACGATTTGATTCACGCTGCTAAGGCAGCCTGGAGACCATGGAGCAAATTTTCGCCGGAGATAGGGGACCAATCACAGAACAAGGGGGAAAGCAAGACGATGATGAGCTATGCACAGACGCATTTGATAGACATCCGTGGCACCCAATAAACGGATCTGGGCATTTTTTTCAAATACGAGAAAATTAACATTTGGTTCCCAGACCACGTCTCATTGAGAAGTGGTGGCGCTAGCCAGGCTAGTAGTGATGGCGAACTGAAGCTTTCTGAACCAGTGAAGCTTCCAATCCAATTGTATCGAAAAAAGGTTCAGTACTCGAAGCTTCAGAACTCTATGAGGACCTCTGCTGGTGAAAGTTAAGGATAGCATTGTGTCACGAAGTGTTTCAGACATTAGCCATGAATGTCTTTGAGTCGAAGATGAATAAATGTTGAGCATGAATTAATGGATGAATAAATAATGTAATAAATAGGCCTAACTAAGCCTATTTTGTACCCTGCATAAATACAAATGTAATTGCCTTCTCTACAAAAACAATAAAGGTAGTATTTTGGCTGTGAACATTTCTTGTATTTGTAAACAAAATACATCAATTTAGAAGGGAGATGAATAAAGAATGGGCATGCACATTGCACACACATTTCTGTGATTACGTTGAGTACATAGACTATGATTGAGTACGTAGACCAATTGTAAACTGGGTTGTGTTGTAACTGTGCGATTCAGTCCTGCACACGCCTGGACTCGAACCCGCGAAACAGACGCACCTTAGAACGGGAGTCGAGCGTGCTGATAATTGAGCTAAAAGCCCAGCCTATAAGCTTTCGTGTTAGCAGCATTATTGACTCTGTTGGCTCTCCTTCTTCAACAACCCACAACGGCGCCCCCCGTGTCGCGCAACTTTAATGCTTTGAATTGCATTTCGAAGCAGTCACGTGGGTGTGTGTGAAACGAAGCTTCGGACGTCACTGATCACGTGATTATCACAAAACGAATCAAGCTCCGATACAAAGCTTCACTCCAAATTGGTTCATATCTTCGATACACGCTTCGAAGCAGGGGGTTCACGGGTAACATCACTACAGGCTAGCTGTTTACTAGTTAGCCCACAAACTCGGGTGCTGCGCGTCGGGAGTTCTCTGCCTCCGCCTCGTTCGTTAATTGTGAATAACGGGACACCTCGGCGGACATAGTACAGACAAGTCCTAAATTATGTGATAGTGAACGTCAAAAAGTCTAATTGCTCCTTTTTGAAACGGACTGTCAGAAAAGACTACATGCACCCAGGGCCAACCGTAATTTAATCCGACCTGAACAAAATCGCGTCATGAGCTGGCTATTAACGTGCCTTTTAGGCTCTCAAAAGTGTAGCTTATAGCCTACACATGGATACAAATAGCATGCTTAAATAGCCTAAGAACTATTTTAAAACTGTTTTGTTAAACTATTCAACTGTAACACTTGCCATCACGCATGCACCTCTTCCTCTCCCTCTCCCTCTCTCGTGCACTCACACACACGATGGCAAAGCATCCTCTTTGTGACAGGTCCCTTAACAAGCACATAGCCCATTGTGCAGGCCTACTCTATGAAAATAATTGCTATCACTCAGCTCTTGGATTAACATGATACACAGGATTTACACTTGCAAAGTGATGCAAGTTGATAGACAATTGTGTATCAAAAGAAGAAAGAAAAGTTTGCATAATTAAATGATTTTTAATAAAATTTTTGCAGCATATAGCCTTTACTATCTACCCCCCTTTTTGACAACTGACATATCGGTTTTACATATCGGTTATCGGCCTCCTGTTTTGGTAATAATTGATATCGGTATCGGCCCTGAAAAAAACATATCGGTCGATCCCTAGTGTGTGTTTGACATGCCTAGTGTGTGCTGTTTTCGTGAGCTGCGTCCCTATCCCTGTTTCTGAATGCTAGCTCAAGCTCCGGCTAACCCTATTCCGTTACATTACTATGGCCAATATCGTTGTTTGAAAATGCAATGATCCTGGTTACATTATGAACACAGGAAGTCGGGGTGGATTTGGGCATGCTTTAGACTCGTGGTGGGAGCGGTATCGGAGCAAAATTGGAGCGAACGAAGCGGCCGCTCCGACCTCGAAATGAATAAGCGTTCCACACTCCACCAAAATTCCATCCGCTCCGCTCACTAGCTCTGGTGTGTGTGTAGATAGTACCAGTGCAGGCACAAGACGTGGAACACATCTGTAAAATCTTCTCCTCTTTCTGTTTACTCTGTCTCTCTCTCACTCTCTCTCACACACACACACACACACACACACACACTTACAGATGCACCTCAACAGACTCACATGAGCATGTGCATGTTCTACACACACACACACACACACACACACACACACAATTAAACAAACAGCATTACGTGTGACTGTATTATGGTGTGTCCTACCCAATGGGATTTCTCAAGGTCTTATGCAGCCGCCTGGTGTAAACTCCCCTCTCTCCTAATGAACCAGCCTTGAAAGAGGCCACAGTGTTGTTAGTGCAGCCCTTCACGTAGCCTCCTCGTTTACTGGGTCGGGTTAACGAGCAGGGCCTTAACGAGCAGGGTTCGGCCTGACGAGCTTCATCCTTGCGCTGAGGATCAGGAAACACAAATCCTCTCTGGGAGGACTGGGAGTGGATGACTGCAGCTCAACCAGATCTCAACCAGATCTCAGCCAGAGCCACACAGGGTTTCTACCGGATCCACTCCAATTACTTACCAGCTAGCCACATCTCAGCCAGAACTAAACCACGCTGCAGCCGGACTCCGGCTATATCCATTATTGTGGGTGCTATATTCTATAGGTAGAGATATCTGTGTTACTCTGGGTGTACAAGCACATGCACTGGCGCCTTAATGCAGGGGCTTACCTGGGCTTCAGCCCAGGGGCCTCGACCAATGAGGGGCCTCCTAATAATAATAATGATAATCAATAATAATAAACGGCGTGTCCGTATTCGCGGCGTCATTAGCCTACTCTGGAGCTAGCCTAAATAATTGAGCACCTCGTACTGCTCTACAATTAGGCTACATCCATGCAGAGGCCCCTTTGTCTTCTCCTATTCTAAAGTGTAACAAAATGTAACAAAACGTAATAAATCCCAACGGGTGTAGAGGAGCTAGAGGAGAGGCTGAAACTGACTGACAAACTTATACAAAACCTGGAGATAACGTGGGTAGGATTGAAGCAACGATAAACGAATGATGTGGATTCCTGTAACTGTCCATGAAAACAGAAGGCATATAGCAGGTAAATATCGTAGCAAATAGCCTGGAAATGAAACGGCTTTAAAAACATGCGTTTCACTTGTCTCATTGGAGTGAACGCAGAACATGGGCTGTGGCGCAAAGAAATGAATTAGTGATCTGCATCTCCGTTCACCAACAGCTAAGTTTGTGCTAACCCATTCGCACATATAATAGTCTATGTTAAAAAACATATAGCCCAGGGGCCTCGGGTGGTATTAAGGCGCCCCTGAGCACATGACATATTCTAATGTATGCTTACAGAGATACAATGATCAAATTCATCAGGTGTACAGGGATATGACATATTCTAATGTTTGCTTAAAAAGGTATGACGATGAGTCATTAACCTTCATGAAGGTCCCCCATGGTGACCCCTGACCTTGACACTGAACCATGACAGCTTGACCCCCTGCTGAGCGGGCGATTGTGCTGACTTCACCACGTACCTCTGTGATTGGACATGGCTGGGCTAAACACAAGGCTTTTGCTGATTGGCAAGACAGGATGGGTGTGACGTCACTGTAACCTAGGTGATAGAATCCCAGCAGAACATCTGAACCAGACAGGAGAAGGTGTGTACTGCTGTATCTCCAGAGTGCACACACACACACAGACACACAGAGGATCAACACAGTCCTAATGATTGTGTGTGTGTGTGCATGTGTCAAGGGCTTTTTAGAGAGGTGATGAGCTTGAGATGGATCTGAGTGAGCTGATTGATTGTCTGAAGCTCTTCACCATGTCTAGAGGATAGAGAAAAATAACGTTTTAAAAAAGACCCGCTGTGAGTGTGTGTGTGTGTGTGTGTGTGGGTGGTGTGTGTGTGTGTGACTGAGAGTGTGTGTGTGTTTAGCCCAGGGAAGGCTCC
>NW_027468881.1:3437500-3460000 GCF_046254945.1 Alosa pseudoharengus
TCCGATGAGCAACCTCCTTTTTTCAAAATTCTTTCTGCACATGGAAGGGCCACCTGTGGAAAAATGCTCGGCCTTTTTATTATTTTTGTCGCTGTAACTGCCTAAATAGTGTGATCCAGCCAGTGATTTCAAATACATATCTATTTCAATGATTGGTTGAAACATAATGTTTAGGTCATTTATGGTGGACAAATGGAGATATATTATCATCAATCATGTCTACTGATCAAATCCAAGCTAGATTTAATGTCCTAAGTGCAATATATTCTTTAAGGTAGCTCAAAATGACATCATTGGGTGACATACAGCAGTATACCCGTAGGTCCAATATTTGCAAATGTGATATCTCCAACATATCTCAGGGCTAGAAACAGTCACTTGGATTCAAATAATAACTTGTAACATTTTGGTAGCCAAAGGTCAAAGGTCAAGGTCACTGTATATCCCTTTGTGGTGGATAAATCTCAAAAAATCCCTGACATAATTTCATATGTGATACAAATATTCACTTTGACTCACAGATAACAAATATTTGAATCTGGTGGTCAAAGGTCGAGGTCAAGGACCTTGCATTCTTGAGGAAATTATATATCATAAATGCCTGTAGGGATGTTTTTTCAAATTTGGTACAAATATTCACTTGCACTTTTGTCTTCGTCATTCATCGTGGTATCTGGCATCTCAGACCCAGCTCCCTCCACACTCATGATAGGTTGTCTACCAACCAATACCAACACATTTTTTGGTAATTTGTCTTCTTTGCTGTGGCCGTTTATGATCCGATCAGCAACACAGCCAAGCAAACTGCAGTCCCTTGATGTGGGCCCCCACAAATACCAACAAATTCTTCAGTTAATCATCTTTTTTGCTGTGGCCATTTATGATCCCATCAGCAACTATACAACAAACAAAACACCAACCCTTAATGAGGGCACCAAGAAGTATCACCAAAGTCTTTGGTCATTCCTCTTCTTTGCTCCCACAGTTTCTGATCCAATCAGCAACATAACCAGACCAACTGTAAGCCCTTGAAGTAAGACCCACAAATACCTACACATTCTTCAGTCAATCCTCTTCATTGCTTTGGTGGTTTATTATCTGATCATTAACATACCCAGTCAAACCGCAAGCCTTTGATGCAGACACCAACAAATACCAACAAATATTTAGATACCAACTACCAACCATTGTCACAAATTCTTCAGTCATTCCTGTTTGTTGCTATGGCCATTTATGATCCGATCAGCAACATACCAACATACCAAGCAATATCATAAATTCTCCAGTCATTCCTCTTCATTACTGTGGACACTTATGATCTGATCAACAACATACACAGCCGACATGCAAGCCCTTGATGTAGGCACCAACAACTACCACTCCAGAAACACAGCAGCAGCGTCTCAGAGTCAATTCAGGTTACAACATGACCCCAAATAGCATGTGAGTGCCATAGCCATTGGCTTGCCTTTTCAGCAGCCTCCGATATTTGTTACAGCTCCTTTCAGTGACCGTCCTCAAAAAAAGTCTAACAGAAGTTTGGCTGATTATATTTGGGTGGTGAAAGGTCAATATTACTCTGACCTCACAAAAAAAACTATTTCACTATTCACTATTCACATGATATCCTGGAAACACAGAGTATTGTTATTATTGTTATTATCACATGATAATAACATTGTTATTTTTCATGTGATAAATGGTTTTAACATTGGAAAATGTTAATCTAGCTTGGCATTACTCAATTAGCACTGTCCCATTAGCCCAACACAGCAGACAGCGATCATATGCAGGAATTAAAGTGGGAGGAACGCAGTTCCGCCACCTCGGATAATTTAATAATAAATATATTCTTTCATACCAACGATACAGCACGATTATATTGTTAAAATAATTGGGGAGTTAATTTTCGTGTGTACAGAGGTGACCAAGAAGCTATCAATTCTTGTCCAAAAAGTATTGCTACACCACAATACTCAATATGTTGTCCAACAGTGAGTCATTCTTCCCCGTTGCACCGACACTGGATTTTAGGGTTTCCCCACCTGCCAAATCCCACTTTATCCACTGGTCATGTGACATGCAATGGAAACAGATTTACAAGTAATGTACATTATCATGTTTTCAATGTTTCAGACAGATTTCCTTGTGGGACCCTAACATGAAGCTAGGTGGTTATACCATATCAGAGTATCTGCTTTAAAACAACTTGTGCTAATAAGCAGGGTCTACAGACATGTTTTTACGATGGATGGACATTGAGGTACAGTAGGCTACGAAACAAGTAAAGCCCAACCAATACCCAAAGTAACCATCACGTCCTTGTACACGGGGGCAGCCATTGCCTACTGGTTAGTGCTTCGGCCTTGTAACCGAAGGGTTGCTGGTTCGAACCCCGACCATTAGGAATGGCCGAAGTGCACTTGAGCAAGACACCTAACCCCTCACTGCCCCCCGAGCGCCGCTGTAGCAGGCAGCTCACTGCGTCGGGATTAGTGTGTGCTTCACCTCACTGTTATGTGTGTTCACTGTGTGCTGTGTGTGTGTTTCACTAATTCACGGATTGGGATAAATGCAGAGACCAAATTTCCCTCACGGGATCAAAAGAGTATATACTTGTTCGTAAAAATCTCCATTTTGGATGTCCACAGATCCAAGTAAACCAGCATTCTCTTTAGAAGGTTTTAAAACATATCTGTGTGGGCTAAAACACTGTTTATGTGTGGACGAAAGACCCAAACATAAAATATCTGGTTATGTGTGTACAGGGCCTAAGTTGTGCTAAATTTGAAATAACTCCCTCAAGGTGTTTCCAGGATATTGTGTTCAAGGTGTAAAAATACAGTAGGCCCATGTTGTTTTTTTTGAGAGGTCACAGTAACATTGACCACTCACATCTAATCAGTTCATCTTTGAGTGTAAGTGACTGTGTGTGCCGAATTTGAAAAAAAAAAAACTTCCTATAGGCATTCCTCACAAGAATGTGAGGTCACAATGACGCTGACCTATGACCTTTGACCATCAAATTCAAATTAATTTGTTATCTTTGAGTGAAAGGCCCTTTCCGAAACTAGCTACACTCTCTCCCTAGCCACTTGCACTCCTAACCAAGTGTTAAAGGAACACGCCAACATTTTGGGAAATTATCTTATTGTCTCTGCCAGAGTTAGATAAGATGATACATACCCTTCTCATCTGTGTGTGTGCAGTACCTCAGTCTGAAGCACCCACTGTTAGCATAGCTTATCATAGTTCATTGAGGTGAGCAGTTCCAACTAGCCTATAGCACCCAAAAGTGATAAAAGAACTCCAACATTTTCCCATTTACATGGAGAACTCGATTTAGCTGTAAGGGTGATTCCCACCTGAGTGCACACCGTAACTTAGGAGAGTGGGTAGGGATTGGTTTCAGAAAGGGCCAGTGTGAATGTTTGTATCACATTTGCAATTATGTCAGGGATTTTTAGAGGTTTATTCACCACAATGGGATGTACATAAGGTCACAGTGACCTTGACCTTTGACCTTTGACTATCAAAATCTTACAAGTTATTATTTGAGTCCAAGTGACTGTTTCTAGCCCTGAGATATGTTGGAGATATCACATTTGCAAAAATTAGACCTACGGGTATACTGGTGTATGTCACCCGATGATGTCATTTTGAGCTACCTTAAGGAATATATTACACTCAGGACATTAAATGTAGCTTGGATTTGATCAGCAGATATGATTGATGATAATATATCTCCATTTATCCACCATAAATGACCTAAGCATTATTTTCAACCAATCATTGAAGTAGATATGTATTTGAAATCACTGGCTGGATCACACTATTTAGGCGGTTGTCACGAAAAAAATAATAAAAAGGCCGAGCATTTTTCTTTTGATTTATGAAGTCCACAGATGGCCCTTTCATGTGCAGAAAGAATTTTGAAAAAAGGAGGTTGCTCATTGGAGATATTCAGGTCTGAATATTGCTATTTTTTGGGTATTCGCCAAAAAGCATGTGACATAGTGGACATGTGCAGTCCTGGACTGACACCCGTCACACCTTACGCCTTGTAACTCCAGTTTTAAACTAACCTTGGATGGACCTTTGATGGCATAGATTGTTACTTTGCTGTGTTTAAATCTGACAGCAGGAGGGATGTCAACATTTTATGCAATTTTGGGCCTTTTTTTGAGGTTTTTTGCCCAAAAACAAGGAGGCGGTCCTAACTCCCCCTGGGATGTTTCAAATTTTGTACTATTTTGGCTTTTTGAGTTTTTAGGTGGACCCTTCAAACTGTCCAAGTTTCATCAAAATCGGTGACGTAGCATGTGTCACCCCCGCCTGGTCCTCTCATGGACACACTCTTAAATTGCAACCGCAACATGCCTGCTTGCCGACGTTCAAACGACAACGAAAAAGATATCAAAGCAACAAGGGTTGAGTCTGAATGACACGACTCATATTGCTCCTCATAACCGTCTATAAAAAAAGTGTTTTTTCTTTTCTTTTTGAGCACGTCCGAATTCCAGGACATAACGCACTGGACCTTATAATAGGCTCGAGATATAATTCCAAAGGGGGCAGATAGGGGCCTACTGCACTTAAAACTTAAAAAGATTGAACGAAGCTTCCCGAAATTTGAAATTGCGATCAGTGACTGGCATCGGGTGAACGAAGCTTTTCGAAGTTCAACAGGCTATTAACAACTATTTGCGCACCTCAATGTCACAGGAGAGACTGGGCTCTCCCTTCTATTAATTGAAAAAGACGTTATGCTACCTGCAAACTGGCCTATGATTTCATTGCTGAGTTTGCGGCAAAGCAAGATATGGCGAGTCAGTGTCATTTATTTGTCCAATGTTAGCCTACAGACCAGTTTCCATAGTGCACATCTTATCAACAGTTTGAATGTCGTGTGTGTTTCTGCTCATTGACAAATACCGTTCAGCACAATGATTCATGCCCAATTAATTTCCCCTGTTAAAGTGTTCGCCTTTGTTACACTATTTGGTTTCGTGATGTAGCCTATGATAAACACCATATGGCCAAATATGTGACTCAGCTAATGTTATAGGCTATACAATTTCCCCTCTTAAAGACAAGCTGGTGTAGCTTATTAGACTAGGCTACTATTAAAATGCACCGACGGTAGCCTTGGCTATGTGTAAAGTAAGCTATCGCATGATTTCATGCACGTCAGTTCATGCATCTGTCATGTTCGCACAGGGCCTCGCACCCGCTTGCGACAGCCCTGCAGCTCCTCCTAAGACAGCGAGGAAAAAGTTAAAATACGCGATAAACCCGTGAAAAGTTGATAGGTTTGTTTCGGTCCCGGGGATTATTTGTGAAAATTTGTGATTATTTGTGAAATTGTGCAAACGACAGCCTTTTCAAAGCATTTCAAGGAAGTAGTCGTAGCATGCAAGCTCCCAAATTGACCCAGTAGCCTACAGAAGGCATCAATAGCCTAAATTGTTGGGACTGGGGAGGGTCATGCGTTTTTTTTCAATCACTTTGGAGGGTCATAGAAAAATGTCTTGCTGGCGAGGGAGGGTCTTTTTGACTAACACTCCCAAAACTCCTCCGGTAGCCCCTTAAATAAATAACGAACAGTCCCTAATTGATTATAGCCTGTAGGCCTACACCAGCAATTGTTGAACATTTCCCTGTACAGGACATTGACAGTAGCCCAGCCTAACAAGCAGATGTTGCAAAAGACATCAAAAGACGCAATTAATCAGAAATACATAATGTAATCTACATCGCTTTATTTAACAAACTGCAAGCAACAAGAGGGTTGAGTTCGCTGTGAGGCCAAACCCAAGAGCAGAGCCTATCTGTTAAGGCACTCGATATGGTAACGAGCTGTGTGCGCCTGGAAAGACAATAGAAGATGCTTTCTGAATAGCACAGCGAAGACGGCTCTGGTCATCCCTCCCAGTGTTGGGCAAGTTACTTCAAAATCATAATGTATTATGTATTACCGACAGACCTTACCGAACAGAAAGGTGTAAATCAGTCCCCTGTACAGTTAGCCGTTCCAGACTAATCCCGTTTTGAATTTGCAGTAAATTTCAACATACATGGATGTCTCCAAATTTGGGATTTAAGTTTTACACTGTGTTTAAATTGTTCCACATTATTTCATAACGGGCCAAATACGAAACAAATATTACAAATGTCGCCTAGATATCGGTAAATCAGAGGACAGCTGACTGTAAGAGTTTGTGAAAGTACCCTTAATGATCACAAAATGCTAAGCATGCATCTAGGCTATTTGAGTTTCTTAAAGCTGAGCTGTGCTTAAATTGTTCAATACATGATTTCATAACAGGCCAAATATAAAATAAATGTTAAATATAGCCTAGATATCTGAAAATATTAGATGATCAGATGATTTACAGTTATATGTAATGTGTCATGTTTTATGTTTTTGTATACAGTGATGCAGGTCTACTGCAGTGAATACAACTTTGATCATTTTTATAGCCTACTACTGTATAGTTAACTTTGGCCTTGGTGCCCTGACATGTGGCCTTTGTGCCCCCCACCAAATATGCCCAACTGAAGGCCAAGTGGCCTTGCCCCTAAAATGGTACTTCACCTCAAGTACTTATGTACTTCACCTCAAGCCTGAAGTATTTTTTGTAGCTCAAACAAATGTTTTCAAAATTGTGCAGTATAATTGCTTGCCACATTGTAATTGACTCATATTTGTGCATTCATTCTATTAAGGTGATTGAGTTTTAGTTAAAGAAACAGTTCATGAAGCATCCTACAAATGCAGGCTCATTTAACACAGAAAAAGGGTAGCCTGTCATACACTATGCCTGTTATTTTAGTTCTGCTATGTTGCACATAGTTGTTCAGGTACAATGTTTTATCATTTGTGAAGAAGTCAAATTTGCCCTATTTGATGTGGGCATTGTCAAGATTATCTCAGGGAGAGTGTAATCCAAACTGTTGTTTGAGACAATTAAAAAAAAAAAATAAACATGGCACTTTTTCCCTAAATTAAGTTGAAGTATTTTTCTTATTTTGCACAGACAATGTTAACATTTGGAAAGCCTTGTTGCATTCAAGAATGCATCCAGTGGGGCATCACAATAACATTAAGCTGTGTTCCACAATTAATTCCACAACAGGAGATATGTGATGTTACCTAAATTAGTTTTGAGGAAAAATAACCCACATATCGACATCGGTATCGGCTAATATCGGAATCGAAATTTGAGAGTTGGACAATATCGGCATATCGGATATCGGCAAAAAAGCCAATATCGGACATCCCTACTTTCAAATTACTGTAGAGCGGTGTATCCCCTTCCCCTCCCCTCTGACTGGCAGAGTTGGCAACCGGATGACGAAACACTACTGACTTTGTGATTAGTAGATAGGTGGAGGGTGGCGCATTAGGCCAAAACACAACATGACAACATCAACATCAGTTGAGGGCTGCAACTTCACTTTTTAAATGACAATATCCTGGCCAGACTACTGTTGTCAGTGATATAAGTATTTGAAATGAACATGATATCTTAATGTCTAGTGACATATCAGGGCAATTTTATGATTAATTGAAATACATTTTTTACATACGGTTCCTTTAATAAAGACATGTCAAGATGGTGGCCTGCTGGCCATTTTGGTGCCCTAAGTGAGTGGCTTTGAGTGAGTGACATTTAAATGATAACTCAAACACTCAAACACCTGTGTGTTTTTAAACATTAATTTCTGAAGAAATTATGTTTTACCTATAAATGGTGCACTGTCACTTTAAGAGCATTGATCTTTACGTTGTCATAATGCCCTTTTGCCAGCTCTTGTTTACAAGCCTTATTTGTTTGAGTTACATTGATAGCACAATATTAACAATAATATGCACAATGTTAAGTTGTTTGAAGCAACCTTCATTGCTTTGGAAATGGAAGTATGCAATGACATGTTGCTTCACATTTCGTTTTGCGAATACAAGTGAATTAGGAGCCTGGTATCCACCTAGCTATCTGAATGGAATGCGTTTCAGTCGACTCAGCATATCATGTGTTTCATGTAGCCTAAATGCTTGGAAAACGAATGATTGAAGACCCACCAATTCTAGTACTAGGTGGTGATTGAGAGAACCCAAAAGGTATCAAACTTGCATGTAACATCGTGTTAGTGCATTTTGACATTGTAAACGTTATTGATGAAGAGTGAAACGCAGTTTGCAATAAAGCTACTATTCATTGGTTACATTTGGGTGCCCCCTCTGTCCTTTGGTGCCCAACGCAAAGTGTGTGATGCGCGTGGTGGGAGCGGTGGCACTGCCAGGCTACACAATCTTTTTCTGCATTTCTATCCCGTTATTCTCTTCAATTCAAGTTCACAGCACAAAGCTGACATGCACAACAGCATAGTTTGTGTTTTATCAAGAATCAAAAAGATTAGCGTGGCACTACTTTAGATGTTTCATTAATTTACTTGTGCTATTTCGCGAGGCATAGAGAGATCTTTCGGTTTCGCACACAAAGTGCACTAACTATTATGTTCTTCATAGCCTTGTCTCTGACAAGCTGAAAATAATGAGCGTAGGCTTATGTCCATCCCGCAAATAGAGTCCGCCTGCGAGTCTGCTGCAGCAGTCATATTCAACCAGTATCAGGAGATAACGTTCTACTATTTTGCGCTGATTTTTTCTCCTCTGTTGTTCTCCATGGTGTTTGCGAATATGTATCAAAACAAAACACCACTTAATTTCGGGTTAAATGCATTGTAACGCGCGTTACTGAAGTTTGTACCGAGTAAAATATTACCCAATTTTTTTTTGTAATGCCTTACATTACCACGTTACCGCAAACAGCAATATATTACAGTAATTACATTACTTTTGTAACGCGTTACACCCAACACTGATCCCTCCCCCCACTTCCTGTAGCCTACAATTATGACTTGTTGTTGTTTGGGACATTAAGCTTTTTCACGTTAAGCCCCCCTCCCCCACCCCCTTCTTTCACAAGCAGTGGGGGAGCGCGGGGCACAAAGTAGCCTAACACTTTTTGGTAGACAAAGGAGGGTTCTCCGCGCTTCTGTCGTTTGGCCACAATCCGGTGCAACCAGGCCAGGACAGATATTTTAGAGCAGGGCTGTCAAACTCATTTTCATAGAGGGCCACATCATTGAATTTATAGGTTACTGGGGGCCACATAATCGGCGAACATGTGCATGGTGCAACCATGAAATCGGTATTGCAGTATGGCTTATTCAAAATTGGTGTGAAATAATGGTCCTAACCACTTTAAAACAGTGTGGCTGAAATAAAAAACAAACAGCCTACAACAGTAACATTTTCAAATGCAACTTCTAGGCCTACAGTATTAGTTAACAACTGATCAATATGCATTCATGGACTGACATTGATGAGAATAAACTGCAGTCAATAATGTGCATAACAATGTCCATAACACATATCACCACTAAAATTAACTGTGGCTAAGAAAGGTACTGTGTGTGTGTGTGTGTGTGTGTGTGTGTGTGAGAGAGAGAGAGAGAGAGAGAGAGAGAGCGCTATGGTACGTACACCCACCCACCCCCACCCCCGCAAAAACAAATTCACGCGTGTACAATATTTGTCCGTTTCCCGGTTTTAGGTCCGTGCATTGCAAAAAAAGTAGCCTATAGCATAACAATATCCGGGCCGTCGGCCTATGTTTGACACCCCTGTTTTAGAGAGAAGGAGAGACGCGGTGCAGCTCAGATGTCTTCTTAATTTTCTTTATTCTTTAGTAAAAGGTGCAGAACATTATTAAACTTTGACTAACGTTTCGATGTGTCGATGTTTTTGACCATGAACATCGAAACGTTATTCAAAGTTTAATAATCTGCACCTTTTACTAAAGAATAAAGAAAATTAAGAAGACATCTGCTGCATCGGCGTCTCTCCTTCTCTCTAACACTTTTTGGCTTTGGCTAAATATTTCTAAAATCATTTGAGTTTCACTAGTCACATGTTTTAACAAGCAACACTTGTTATTGAACAGACGTGTGTCGAAAATTTACTTTATTTTCCATACGGAGAAATAACATATGCAGAGTCTAACCAAGGTCAATCTTGCCAAAAAAGCCCTCAAACCTGAAAACACATAAGGCAAAAGTGCAAAACATCACAAAACTAACTAAACTAACACGCGCATATTTTTGTATTGCAATCATTGTAGCCTACAGTTGTAACAGCGCGTAACAGTCGTTTTACTCCCTGTATGCGCTCATTATAAAGAACGTTTAACGTGTCCCAAAAACAGCTATCAATTAATCACCAGACGTTTGGTGATTAATTGATAGCTGTTTTTGGGACACGTTAAATGCTTACTTGTTTATAAACAAGTATTGCCAGGAGCAACACCTTGCAAAAAATTATAACAATAGGCCTAGGCCTTTATATGGCTCTGCTCCTGCCTAGATTCGAACTCAGAACTGCCTGAACGTTTGGTGATTAATTGATAGCTGTTTTTGGGACACGTTAAATGCTTACTTGTTTATAAACAAGTATTGCCAGGAGCAACACCTTGCAAAAAATGATAACAATAGGCCTAGGCCTTTATATGGCTCTGCTCCTGCCTAGATTCGAACTCAGAACTGCCTGAAAGTTGCAGACCTGCTCTGGAAATACGTGCATTAACCCACTCGACCGTCAGACAACACTATCTGCTTCGAGTAGGCCTATTGGGTAGGACTGTAGCCTTCACTGGTTGCTGTGGCACAGTCTTGAGTGACCGAATTCGTTTTCCTTTGTCATATGAATGCTGTCATTTTGTTAACATTACTGTTAAGGAGATGCTGTAGGCAAAGTCTATATTTCAACCTCGTTAGTATAGTAAAAAAAATCAGAACTATTCACAAGGTTTCTGGGCAGCATATTTATGTTCTGTTAGCAAGCGAACTTCTCATGACTACCGACAAAGTAGCCTACTGCCAGCTGACGAAGCTCTCATTTTAAAACATTACTGAGAGACAGGCACTGTACAATCAAGAAATCTTGCCACTGAATCCAAAACTATGTTTAACATTATGTACAAAGCTTAGGCTACAGTGGACTAGCATGTTGCAGGGGCTGCTAAAAACACACAGAAACGCACTGAAAACTCGGCCAATCACAGCCCTTGCTGTCGAATGCGCCGTCTGGTTCGACCGTGGAACGCCACAGCGGACTATGCTGCCCCCAAGCGGCTGCAGTTGTACTTACATTTCACCATTCACCATGATCGTGAATGAAGTGTCAATTTTTAACTGGGACCCACTGTACAACACATTCTCAATGAGAGAACTGAATTATCTTTCAGTGAAATTATGTGGATCTTGCACTCTGTGATGTGCAAATTAAGTACATCGAAACAGCAAACTCCACACACACACACACACACACACACACACACACACACACACACACACACATAGCCGTGGGAAGTGGGGGTGCGGCAGCACCCCCTGCAGGAAAGCACGCGTATTTATGTGTCATACCACTCACGATCAGAAAAAAAATAAACTCTCCGTCCCCCTGTCTATTATTCTATTATGCACTAAAAAAATGTTACATTAGACCTGGGAGATCTAAACAAAAACTAAACAAATTAACAAAACAAACCGGAGGGAGATATCCTATGATGCTAGCTTTATGGTACGACAATATGCCATATTAAGTAGCTGAATATTACCGTGAGTTTCCCAAGGAGCTGAACACGGGCCGCCTCAATCTTCAGCTTAAAATGATGCATAGTGTTATCGGGGAGTCTCGGTGCACCACGGTGAAAGGTGGCATGGATATTGAGTAAGCTCCATCCACAAACAAGAGCTCTCTTCAGCGAGGTAGATGAACTTATTCATCTGTGTCTTTGCGTGCCTGTTTCAGTGGCCTCCTCAGAGCGTTCTTTCTCTTCTTTTTGAAAGTGTAGGTTAAAGGCTACACTGTGCGTTTATGATGTTAGCATTTGTTGTAAGCTATATTTGTGATATGTGGATCAATTTAATGTAGGCTAGCCTATGAATATTGCGTTGTGTAGGCCTATGTTATGCATATGTTTTGAGTCAATGTTTTCTGTCTAATAATAGGGTCTTTAGCCTGTTTTGACACCCATGTCAGAAGCGTCAATAATTATTACGTTTTATTAATGTTGGTGTTCAACAGTTTTATATTTCACGTGTTCACCGTCGTTTTCGGTGCAAGGCTACAGCAACTTTGTTACCTTACTAGTGTAGTGTCAGATAGCAGACGGTTACTTTGTTTGCGTTATTTCAATCTGTGGTTTGCGACATTTTGTCGCATTTTTTCTGTAGTGTAGCCATAATGTTCTTGACAGTGATGTATGCCTGTGCTGTCTGTCATGCAATGCCAGTATGCTATTGTCCATTAACAGAGAAAGGCGTTTAAATAAAATACAATAACTTTTTTACCATTTCAATAAAGCCTATTTTTCCTGGCAAACTACCCCCCCCCCCCCCCCCCCCCCGACTAAAGCACCCCCAACCAAAACTCACTTCCCACGGCCCTGCACACACACACACACACACACACACACACACACACACACACACACACACACACACACACATAAACACAGACTCCCTTTTCACAACAAATTTAAACCAGCAAATTGCACAAACACATAGACACACACAGCATAGTCTTGAGCAGTGTTGGGCAAGTTACTTCAAAATCATAATGTATTATGTATTACTGTCTTTTAAAAGTAATTTGTTACATTATAATATTACTGTCTCTGAATTGTAAGGCATTACACTACTATTGCATTACTTTTAAGTTACTTTCATCAAAATATCTAGAAATATGGATTTGCCATTCTAAATGCAGTTTATTACGCTCAATGCAGCTTGCTCTTCCAATGGAGGGAGATGTGGTTTAGCATAATGAGTGAGCTAGGCTTAAGGCTAACAACAGTAGAATGCAATAGGCGCAGTGCTCATGATGCAATACAAGGAACAATCATAGTCAGAATTTTGTTCAAAACCGACAAAAGGTCAAAGTCTGCACCTTACTTACTGTACCTTAAGGCCTAGGCCTACTCATTAAAATCAATAGAGAGCCTACTATATTGTAAATCAAAGCTTAAAGGAACCGTATGTAAGATTGTGGCCAAAACTGGTACTACAATCACTTTCAAATTACTGTAGAGCGGTGTATCCCCTTCCCCTCCCCTCTGACTGGCAGAGTTGGCAACCGGATGACGAAACACTACTGACTTTGTGATTAGTAGATAGGTGGAGGGTGGCGCATTAGGCCAAAACACAACATGACATCAACATCAGTTGATGGCTGCAACTTCACTTTTTAAATGACAATATCCTGGCCAGACTACTGTTGTCAGTGATATAAGTATTTGAAATGAACATGATATCTTAATGTCTAGTGACATATCAAGGCAATTTTATGATTAATTGAAATACATTTTTTACATACGGTGGTGGCCTGCTGGCCATTTCGGTGCCCTAAGTGAGTGGCTTTGAGTGAGTGACATTTAAATGATAACTCAAACACTCAAACACCTGTGTGTTTTTAAACATTAATTTCTGAAGAAATTATGTTTTACCTATAAATGGTGCACTGTCACTTTAAGAGCATTGATCGATCTTTACGTTGTCATAATGCCCTTTTGCCAGCTCTTGTTTACAAGCCTTATTTGTTTGAGTTACATTGATAGCACAATATTAACAATAATATGCACAATGTTAAGTTGTTTGAAGCAACCTTCATTGCTTTGGAAATGGAAGTATGCAATGACATGTTGCTTCACATTTCATTTTGCGAATACAAGTGAATTATGAGCCTGGTATCCACCTAGCTATCTGAATGGAATGCGTTTCAGTCGACTCAGCATATCATGTGCTTCATGTAGCCTAAATGCTTGGAAAACGAATGATTGAAGACCCACCAATTCTAGTACTACGTGGTGATTGAGAGAACCCAAAAGGTATCAAACTTGCATGTAACATCGTGTTAGTGCATTTTGACATTGTAAACGTTATTGATGAAGAGTGAAACGCAGTTTGCAATAAAGCTACTATTCATTGGTTACATTTGGGTGCCCCCTCTGTCCTTTGGTGCCCAACGCAAAGTGCGTGATGCGCGTGGTGGGAGCGGTGGCACTGCCAGGCTACACTTCTCTTCAATTCAAGTTCACAGCACAAAGCTGACATGCACAACAGCATAGTTTGTGTTTTATCAAGAATCAAAAAGATTAGCGTGGCAGTGGCACTAGATGTTTCATTAATTTACTTGTGCTATTTCGCGAGGCATAGAGAGATCTTTCGGTTTCACACACAAAGTGCACTAACTATTATGTTCTTCATAGCCTTGTCTCTGACAAGCTGAAAATAATGAGCGTAGGCTTATGTCCATCCCGCAAATAGAGTCCGCCTGCGAGTCTGCTGCATATTCAACCAGTATCAGGAGATAACGTTCTACTATTTTGCGCTGATTTTTTCTCCTCTGTTGTTCTCGCGTGGTGTTTGCAAATATGTATCAAAACAAAACACCACTTAATTTCGGGTTAAATGCATTGTAACGCGCGTTACTGAAGTTTGTACCGAGTAAAATATTACCCAATTTTTTTTTGTAATGCCTTACATTACCACGTTACCGCAAACAGCAATATATTACAGTAATTACATTACTTTTGTAACGCGTTACACCCAACACTGGTCTTGAGAGCTATGCAAACACCAATGCTGATCCAACAAAGTTCATCCTGAACATCATTAGCATTTTTTACATGGTGCCTGAGAGAAACGACCTTAATAAACCAAGCTAAACTCAGCTATCTTGTTATGATTGCAACCAAGGAGGAGCTGTGTTGTGTGTGTATGGGTGGGGGGGGGGGGGGGGGGGGGGGTTGCAGCGGCATCACCACACCACATCCTTAGGTTTTTGTCCTTATATTGTCAAAATAGAGTCCACAAATTTGATTCTACAAAGGTAAAGTAAGTATAGGCCAGCACTGTTTGGCCAGCTCCAGTGTGTGTGTGTGTGTGTGTGTGTTTAATGTGTGTTTGTGTGTGTGTGTATGTGTTTGTGTGAGAGAGAGTGTGTGTGTGTTTTGGTGTGTGTCTCTCTATGTGTGTGTGTTTGTGTGTGTGTCTGTGAACACTGGATAAAGAGGCTTAGTCAAGCTGTGGACAGAAGCAATGACTTATGTAAATACATGCAAATGAGCCAATGCTTAAAATGGATTGGGTGCCTTCCAAAACAACTTGTGTTCTCTTTTAAAAAGCAGGGGATAAACACACACACACACACATTCACACCCACACACAGGCAGTAAGCTAGCAGTGCTTATCTGTGCGGTGCTTGGATGTTTTACTCCATAATATTGGTAATGGCGGTGTAAGCTGCGGACATTTGGCCTGGCCCTCCCAGGAGCCTCTCTCTCAGGGGACAGTGGAATTAGTGGAGTCCGTGTGTGTGTGTGTGTGTGTGTGTGTGTGTGTACACTGTCGGTCAAAAGTTTGGAGACACTTAGAAATTTCCATTTCACTCCATTATAGACAAAATACCAGCTGATATCATTGGGGGCCAAGCAGCGAAGCTGCGAAGGCACCCATTGTGTTTCTATTGTTTCTTCTTATTATTATTCCTCTGCCATTGAAGTCTATGGCAGCCCATATAACCGTCTGGTGATTGGGGACAGTCCAATGATTAATTTCACCAAGTTTCATGCCGGCACCTCGAGCGCTCTAGCGCCACCAACAGGCCAAAGTTGGACATGCGTTCACGCACAAAACTTTTGACCCGTAGGCCCAATTGTCAAAAATGAGGCATCGTTGGAATCCTTGGGCCAATCCGAGTCCAACGCACATCCTATGACGTCAATTTCCGCCATGATGGATTTTCCGCCATTTTGGATTTAATCAAAAACACTAAAACGTTTTCACAGGTCACAAATTTTGTCCGATCGACAGCAAATCTGACACACATGATCTTCAGACCAAGCTTCACAGAAGATACTCCTTTTTGTCTTTGGAACTAAAACCGGTCGTCCGTAACAGCCAATCGAAATATGCGGCGAAGCCGCCAAACAGGAAGTGAGCTCATATCTCAGCAACCCTTGCATGTATCAAAGCCAAACTTGGTGCATGGACTCAGGACCCAATCAGGGGGACGCTCAAGAAATCTGGTGACCTTTGACCTCTAGGGGCGCTGTAATTAAGAAACATGCCTTTTGGCCTGTAGCTGCTGTTGTGCTTAGAATTAAAACGCACTAGTGGTGTCTGGTAATACTGTTGGAGGTCCTTAGGCCGACCCAAGCCAACTTGTGATGTCATCGTAATTGATTCGGCCGCCATATTGGATTTAATCAAAAACACGTACAAGTTTTCGCATGTCACAAATTTCAGCGGATCCTCACCAAAATTGGCAGAGACCATCTTCAGACCATGCCTTATCAGTGCATTGCTTTCTGGAACAACTGACAGAAGCATTCGGCTGTAACAGCCAATTGAAATGGGAAGGACAGGAAGTGAGCTCATATCTCAGCAACCCTGTCATGTATCATAACCAAACTTACTATATAGATTCATGACCCCATTAGGAGTAAGCTCAAAATATTTGGTGACCTTTGACCTGTAGGGGGCTCTGTAATTAGCAATATTGCATTTTGATCTGTAGTTGCTGATGTGTTTTATCGATCTTTTATTTTTTGATGTGAAACTGATGACAACAATTTCCATTCAGTTCATTCTAATGCGTGCGTGCAACGGCAGGGTGGGGCGGGACGGGGTGGGATGGGCAGGGGTGATTAGGTGGGGCGGGGGCTGGCTGGCGAAGACGGAAGCAATACTCAGCCCTGTTTCAGCTCTACAAAGTCAGTTATGTTTTGATGTGACAGTTGTTGAAAGGGTTGATCGCGGGTGTCTGCTGAGTTCTATCTTGTCGCCATGGCTACTCCGGCCTATTCTGCTTGGCCCCCTCATTGCTGCTTGCAGCTATATTTTGCATTGTTTTTTTACTCAGGGCAGCAGTTTTCAGATTTCATTATGTGCTTACATAATTGCAAAACTGGTAGTGTACATCTCTACTTTCTATCATGCTATATACATCTCTACTGTCTGTCATGCTATATACATCTCTACTGTCTATCATGCTACTATACATCTCTACTGTCTATTAGGGGTGTAACGGTACACAGAAGTCACGGTTCGGTTCATACCTCGGTTCGGACATCACGGTTCGGTACGAGTTCGGTACAATGGAGGGAAAAGCAAAACAAAAATGCAGAAAGCATTTTTTTTTTTTTACATGTCTCAGGCTGTACCACCTAGTGTCATACAGTCTCTTCCCTGAGCTATCTGAACAGCCTGAAGTGTGTAAGATGTAGTCTAAACAGTACAATAAGTACCCAGACTCCATCTGTAACTTGTAAACAAAATAAGACAATCAGCTATAAAACTGAAAATAGGCCTACAGCATCTCTTATTTCTGAAAGTGCAAATTACATAGAAAAATGATTTTTAAAAATCCACTTAAGCAAGACCTTCAACATCTGTGTTTAGTTGTATATGGAAGGGTCTACAATTTCCCTTAATATTTTTTTGTATTGTGTGTAAAGTAATAATCTAGCCTACTAACTGTGAAAATATCACAATATTTTGCCTTTTTAAAAAAAACGAAATTGCTCCTTTCATTTCATAAACAGACTACAACTAGAAGTCACGTGACTTTGCCCTTTGACGTTAACTCACCGTAGCATGGTTTGTTTATTAGCCTGGTTAGCGTTGTCACTTTATTTTGCTGTCTATGCACTTAACACTACCAGCTCCTCATGTGAGAAGTTACAAGTTACCCCAACATAAAGGTAATTACCACGCGATTTACATAGCTTTCTGTCAATACGAAATCATTTAATTTAAACCATAGGTTTTGGCCCTATTTGTATGTGTATCCAAAGGCTGCTGAAGCGCAGGGTAAGTTTTTTCCCCTCGTTTCAGTGATTGGTAGCCTACATCATCTGGGTGATGGCTTCGAATATGTGTAGCATTTTTTCCACTCACATACCCAACAACTGCTGATCAACGCCGACACACAGTTTCATCTTATCTACCACTCTTTCGCCTGTACTAACGTTACTGTAACTGAAGTTCTCAAACTTGCGATCTTAAAGAGACCAGCGGATCCTCTAACTCTTGTGGGTCTAACCTTAGTGCTGCTAATGACTGACGGACTCGACCGACGACCTGACAAAAAAAACATAGGCGCCAATCAGAGCTTCAGAGCTAAGGCGAGGCTAAAGATTAGCGTTAGGTGTCGCTAAAGAACTCCCGTAACTCTCGCTACTTAACAATAATTGCGCATGACATTAATTAATCCGCACACGAGTTTTATTTATTTTTATACCGTGTATTCTCTGTGTAAATTCATGCACCGAACCGTGACGCCCGTACCGTTTCGGTTCAATACGAATACATGAACCGTTACACCCCTACTGTCTATCATGCTATATACATCTCTACTGTCTGTCATGCTACTGTATACATCTCTACTGTCTGTCATGCTATATACATCTCTACTGTCTATCATGCTATATACATCTCTACTGTCTAACATGCTATACATCTATAGCCTACTCTTGTCCGTCATGCGCTAAACATGTGTCCTGCTTGCTTGTATTTCCAGCCATGTGTGAAGGTCTTTGTGTCTGTTGTGAGTTTGAGATTTAACTTCCTGCCTCCTGATTGGTCCGCCTTGACTGTTGCTTTCCTGCTTTAGAATCGTGGACTGGAGCACAACGCGGTGTTGTGCTGATAGTTATATTGGCTTATCTAATGAGGTCCTCACAAACACACACACACACACACACACACACACACACACACACACACACACACACACACACACACACACACACACACACATAAAACAGGCTGATTTAATGCAGTTTCCTCAAGGTCACCTGAATTTTAATAGCCTTGTGTGTTGTGTATGTTGTGTGTGTGTGTGTGTGTGTGTGTGTGTGTGTGTGTGTGTGTATGTGTGTGTCTGTATGTGTGTGTGTGTGTGTGTGTGTGTGTGTGTGTGTGTGTGTGTAAGAGAGGATTTCTCTATGATGCAGTCACTCTATCTTATGTGCGTATGTGTATGTGTGTGTGTGTGTGTGTGTGTGTGTTTGTGTGTGCGTTTGTACCAGTGTGTGTGTGAGGATTTCATTGAGTTACAGTTACACCAGCATCACAAATCATGTGACCAGGTAAGCAACCATCTGAAACACGCTGCTTACACTGTCTATTTAAACACACTCTGATCATACACACACTTGAATTTTCCCATGGGGATCAATAAAGTATCTATCTATCTATCTATCTATCTATCTATCTATCTATCTATCTATCACATCAGTTCTGAGCTACAGTATGTTGAGATTTTCCCGTTTTACAGTTTTTTTAGAGATTTACAGAGATTTGCGCATGAAGGAGCTGACCATGGGATTTTGAGGTTCTCCGTATGTCATTTTACCCACCGAGCTGCTCTTAGATGTATAGATAGATAGATAGATAAATAGATAGATAGATAGATAGAAACTTTATTTCAACTATGCCAAGGTAAATTCGGTTTTGCATTCTATGACCTCTTTAAGACCCATTTCTCTCTTTATCAGTGACGTTAAGTAAATAGATTTGTCTCTGTAACTGTAACACTAAGTAAATAGTTTTATCTCTTTATCAGCAACATTAAGTAAATAGATTTTTCTCTTTAAATGTAACGTTAATAGATTTCTCTCTTCAATAGTAACGTTACGTGAATAGAATTCTCTCTTTATCAGTAATGTTACCAGATTTCTTTCTTTAACAGTAACGTTAAGTAAATATATTTGTCTCATTAACTGTAAGAATAATAGATTTTTTCTCTTTAACAGTATATCAATCGATTTATGTCTTCAACAATATGAATTCGACTTCTCTCTTTAACAGTGCAGTCTACAGGATGTAAATGCCTTCTAACTTGGACTAACTAACTTGGTTCAGATGCGTTTGGTTGTCTCCCAGTATCTCTTGGTTCATCGTTCATGTTTCTGTCTGGGTCTGCAGATCTGTTCAGTTAGAAGAAATGAAGTGAAAGAGAATGTGGAAGCGCTAGACTGGCTTGGTTCAGATGCGTTTGGTTGATCTTAGGCCTTCCTATTGACAATAATACGGCACTGTTTCCGTTTTTTCCTATTGACAGGACTATGCCACTGTTTCTGTTTCTTTCCCTTTTGCTCCCGATCTCCTCCTCCCATTCTTCCTTCCCCCACCCCCTCTCCCTCTCTCTCTCTTCTTCTCCCTCCCTCTCTCTCTCCTCTCCTTCCTTCTCTCCTTTCTCTCGTGTGTGTGTGCACGTGTGCGTGTTATGAGGTATGTGTGTGTGTGTGTGTGTGTTATGAGGTATGGTATGTGTGTGTGTGTGTGTGTGCACGTGTGCGTGTTATGAGGTATGTGTGTGTGTGTGTGTGTGTGTGTGTGCACGTGTGTGTGTTATGAGGTGTGTGTGTGTGCACGTGGGCGTGTTATGAGGTATGTGAGTGTGTGTGGATGTGTGCGTGTTATGAGGTATGTGTGTGTGTGTGTGCACGTGTGTGTTATGAGGTGTGTGTGTGTGTGTGTGTGCACGTGTGCGTGTTATGAGGTGTGTGTGTGTGTGCACATGTGTGTTATGAGGTGTGTGTGCACGTGTGCGTGTTATGAGGTGTGTGTGTGTGTGTGCACGTGTGCGTGTTATGAGGTATATGTGTGTGTGTGTGTATGTGTGTGCACGTGTGCGTGTTATGAGGTATGTGTGTGTGTGTGCATGTGTGCGTGTTTTGAGGTATATGTGTGTGTGTGTGCACGTGTGCGTGTTATGAGGTATATGTCATACCTTTCCAAAAACGGGAGATTTTTTTTCGGGGGGGGGGGGGTGTCAGTGTTTACACCGGATCTGCAGCCTACTTCCCAAACTCCAAAGCTGCTTGCTGTCAGATTTGGTTCCGAGGGCACAAGTTCAGTGTATCAACAACACTCAATAACAGTTTATGTGATGTGTTAATCAATTAAATTCCCAACAATTTCACAACAGCTAGTTCTGGAGTAGGCCATTCATCTAGCCCGCTTGCTTACGACGAGACTCAGGCTGCGCAGTTGGCACCCGCTTCCTTATTTGGGTTTTGGGTTGCCAGGTTTTAGCCTATGACAAAACGGTTGAAATTGAAACTAAGTGATCGTGTATGTGTAGGGTGTATTTCATACACAATCTGGCAACCTGAATGGATAAATGATTTTAAAATGAAGTTTGATGACCATGCAAATTACGGGAGTTTTCCAGGAGAAATAACAAAACGGGAGGGTGCTGGGAGATGAACTTGAAATACGGGAGAAACCCGGGAAAAACCGAAGTGTTGACAGGTATGGTATATGTGTGTGTGTGTGCATGTGCGTTTTATGAGGTGTGTGTGTGTGTGCACGTGTGTGTATTATGAGGTGTGTGTGTGTGTGTGTGTGTGTGTGTGTGTGTGTGTGTGTGTGTGTGTGAGTGTGTGTGTGTGTGTGTGTGTGTGTGTGTGTGCACGTGTGTGTGTTATGAGGTGTGTGTGTGTGTGTGTCCTTCTTCACTCTCCCTCTCTCTCATTCTCTCCATCCCTCTCTCTTTCTTTCTTTCCCTCTCTTGCTCTCCCTCCTCTCTTTCTCTCTCTTTCTCCCTTACACCCTCTCTCTATCTCCCTCCTTTGCTTTCTATCGCTTTCTGTTTGCTTTCTTTTTGCTTTCTTTTTTCTCTTTCCTCCTTTGCTCTCTCCTCCTCTCCCTCCTTCACTCCAGCCCTCTCTCTCACTTTCTCTCTCCCCCCCTCTCTCTCTCCTTCTCTCCACCCCTCTCTCTATCTTTCTCTCTCTCTCCTTCTCTCAAGCCCTCTCTCTATCTTTCTCTCTCTCCCCCTCTTCTCTCTCTCTCTCTCTCTGGTCCAGCTGCAGGCGTCTGGTTCAGTTCCAGTGGCCTGTGCGTCCTCATGATTAATTCAGGAGACAGAAAACAAACACCAGGCCCCAAATTAATCCTCTGACCCTCCCTCGCCACCCCCACCTCTCCCCTCGGACTCATCGTTTAAACGGCCGATGAGTTTTAATTAGTGCACCTGGCAGGCCCTCTGCTGCCCCACTCGTGTGTGTGTGTGTGTGTGTGTGTGTGTGTGTGTGTGTGTGCGCGTGTGTGTCCCGCTCGGGGCATTGGAGCCAGGACCCAGGCCAACACTGCCCCAGGGAGAGAGTCTGTGTGTGTGTGTGCGTGTGTGTGCCCTAGGAGGAGTGGAGGGTGTGTGTGTGTGTGTGTGTGTGTGTGTGTGTGTCTGTGTGTGTGTGTGTGTGTGTGCCCCAGGAGGAGTGTGTGGGGGTAACAGAAGTGTGGCCTTCTCAGAGCAGGATTAAGCATCATGAGTGGGCCATTAGACTACTGGCCCTTACTGTTTGTGTGTGTGTGTGTGTGTGTGTGTGTGTGTGTGTATGTGTGTGCATGAGGACT
>NW_027468881.1:3467500-3475000 GCF_046254945.1 Alosa pseudoharengus
TACAAGGTACCTTCGTGCATTGTCAAGTGATAGATGATGTCCTGTATCCACAACAGTAGCCCTTACTGAGGTTAAACTGTCAGTTATCAAATCCTCAGAAACAATTATGGTTTCTGTGTCAGGTTTCACCCAGTCCAAGGATACTCCGACTCTTACGCAAAGGTCATTGAGGTCAGGCCAATCTGACCAGACCCCAAAACCAGCACAGTGTGTCTCCATTTTAAAGTTTGATTTTCTTTTGAAGCCCAGGAAGCTTGGCTCACCTTCTCTTGCCAGGGGGACTTTGCGTCGTTTCATGTCCAAGAACAGAGATGATCGATCTAGCAAGCTCCCTGACGGTGTTGTCATCATTGTTCATCATTTTAAGGAGGTGTGACAGTCTTGTTGCATTATATATCCACTCCACGTTTGGAACACCAAAACCCCCATCCTGTTTGGACTGGAAAACGATGTCTCTGGTAGTATGAGTGTTCAGTCCGAACCACTTTCTCACTAAAGAAACTGTTTTGTCATTCAATTGACTCAGTGTCTTGCTCATAAGATGGACATTGGCAAAAAGATGTTGTATTCTAGACAGGGCAACCTGTCTAATGGCCTCCAGCTTCATGAGCAGAGGAAGTGGTGAAGCATCAATTAAGTCCAGCCTGGAAGTGAATTCAGCAGTTATGTACTCAACCTGCTCTTTCCACTCCCCAGCTATATTAAATTTATGTCCTAGATAAGTGTACGTCTCATGCAGGTCATACACACGGATCGGTTCTGTATTGATGGTAAATTCAGGATTTCGATCAGCTCTGGATTTGTACCAACGGTTTCCCCCACTTCGTCTCTGGTAGAAAACAGCGCATTTTGAATGCTTAATTTGTAGACCTGACCAGTTCAGAAATGAGTCTGTTCTGACAAGCATGTTCTTAATAACACTCTCTTCTCGAGAGGCCAATTGGATGTCATCAGCATAAGCTTGTACAGGGTTAGGGGAAAACACACTGGGTGGGGCACAGTCGCATAGCCACTCAATCCACCCGTTAGTGGCGAGTACAAAATTGATGGCACTCCATGGGCAGCCTGTTTTTATGCCTACTTGAAGGGGTATTGGGTCTGTGAGTTGTTTTCCACAGGTAACCTGTATGAAGGATGTACTGTAAATGTCCTTTACTATTTCAATGAACACCTGAGGTAGTTGGATTTCCTCAAGAGCCTTAACCATAACATTGTGATTCAGAGTTCCAAAGGCGTCACGAAAATCCAGAAAGACAGAGTAAAATTTGCAGGACTCATGTTTAAAATCGTCTATCCCAGTTTTTAAACAAAATACATGTTCATTCATTCCTTGTCTGTTAATATAGGCCTTTTGTTTTGGTGACAGGATGCTATTGTCAACTAACCAGGGGAGCACACGAGACAGGACACACTTCATAAAGACCTTGTAGATTGTGGGTAGGAGAGAGATGTCCCTCCATGTTGATGGATCATTAGGTACATTGCCTTTTTTGGGAATACGATAAATCACTGCTCCTTTCCAAGACTCAGGCACTTTCTTATTTTCCAGGCAGACATTAAAAATAGATGTTAATGTATTACAAATGTGTGCAGTCTTTAGGTTTTCATATGTGACTCCATCTATACCACATGCCTTGTTGTTTGGCAAGCTATGTAAAACAGTCTCTACCTCAGTCATTGAGAAATAGGTTGGGTTTGGAAAGTCGGTGGGATTTATACGTTGTAGACTATTATTCCAGGGTGGTAATGGAAGGGGGTCGTTGATTGATGTTTGGCTTGAACATTTACACACACACACACACACACACACACTCACACACACACACACAACCAAACACTAACCACAACAACTAACACACACACACACACACACACACACACACACACACACACAACCAAACACTAACCACAACAACTAACACACACACACACACTCACACACACACACACACACAACCAAATACTAACCACAACAACTAACACACACACACACACACACACACACACACACACACACACAACCAAATACTAACCACAACAACTAACACACACACACACACACACACACACACACACACACACACACACTCACCAGACAGTCAAATACCACAACAAACACACACACACTCACACACACATACACACACACACACACACACACACACACACACACACACACACACACACACAACCAAATACTAACCACAACAACTAACACACACACACACACACGCACACACACACACACACACACACTCACCAGACAGTCAAATACCACAGTGTGTGAGTGCGTGTGTTTGTATGTGTGTGACTGTGTGTATGTGAGCGTGTGTGTGTGTGTGTGTGTGTGTGTGTGTGTGTGTGTGTGTGTTTGTTGTGGTATTTGACTGCCTAGATGCATGCAAGGAGCAGTGAGAGTAGCAGTTCACACAGACACGAAACGTTATTATTTTAATAAAGTATCGATTCTAAAAACGTCGGAAATCGTATCGTTTTTTGCGTGAAGGCATCGTGATACCTTTTTAGTATCGATATACCGTGCAACACTAACACACATACACACACACATCACAGCCTGCTAGAGAGAGAGCAAGAAAGAGAGGGATAGAGAGGAAGAGAAAGACAGAGAGAGAGGGATGAAAGAGGAAGAGGGGGTATGACAGGAAACAGACAGAGTATTCCATCTCCAGAGAGGAGGAAGGAAAGAGGAAGAGAGATGGATGGAGAGAGGAAGGGGTGGAGGGAGAGAGAGGGTGGAGTGAGAGATTGAGGGAGAGAGAGGGAGGGATGGAGGGACAGATGGAGAGAGGGATGGATATAGGCAGAAGTAAATATGTCGGTGTGATGATCTTACCATCTGCAGAGATGGAAACAGGGATTCCAATGGGATTAATTAGTGAACAGAGCTGGCTGAAGCATCCCACATTCTCCTTTACTTCCTCTCTTTCATTCTCCATCTCTCTCCCTCCCTCCCTTCCTCTCTCCCTCCATCTTTACTCCCTCTCTTTCATTCTCCATCTCTCTCTCCCTCCCTCCCTTCCTCTCTCCCTCCATTCCTCACCCTCTCCATCTTTACTTCCCCTCTTTCATTCTCCATCTCTTCCTCCCTCTCTCTCTTCCTCCATCTTTACTCCCCCTCTCATTCTCCATCTCTCCCTCCCTCTCTCCCTCCCTTCCTCTCTCCCTCCATTCCTCACTCTCTCCACCCTTGGCTCTCTCTGTTTCTGTACACTGCTGAAGGACTCACTCACATTGGGTTAGCAAGCCTTCTCTACGTTGGGTTTGAAAAATAATGTGTTTCCCTTAAGCATTCCAGTATGTGTGTGTGTGTGTGAGTGTGTGTGTGTGTGTGTGTGTGTGTGTGTGTGTGTGTGTGTGTGTGTGTGTGTGTGTGTGTGTGCGTGTGTGTTTGTGTGTGTGTGCGTGTGTCTGAGTATGTATTAAGTCTAGGGTTGGGCACCGAAACACGGTTCTAATATGGCACCGGTGCCGACGCAAACGGTATTAACTGTATCGAATAACAACGTGGATTTCGGTGCCTCATTTCGGTGCTTAAATCGCGTTTTAAAAAAAATATATATATACGAGGCATCACTGCATGTCATGCGCCATCTCTAACGTCTTGCTCTGATAGCAACACATCCAGATACAGTTAGATAACACAAACACTGGATGTATAAACCAGAGGGGTGCACCACATAGGCGAGTGGACAGTGTTTGACAGCTTGCGAGCCCAAGTACTTTAAAGTGATATCACAAGCTTCTGTCAAAATCTAGCAGTGGGCCTAACTACACACAAGCAAAAGGCTATGAAACAACATCAACAGTATACCTTACACAATATCCTTGCTAATGCGCTAACTGGCATTTATTTGAAATGTTATCAGCAAAGTTGTAAGGTGAAATAAAGTTTTCACGGTGTGTTCTAAACAACATAAGGGCATGATATTAGGCTAATCTTTCTTGTGCATGAGGCCCATATAGCATCACAATGAATATGATGATGATCATGTTAAAAGTTAGCTGGCAAAAACATAAATATGTAGGTTACATACCTGATGTCACCGAGCTGTCAAAAAGGCTACGGAACCATCTCCGAGATTCTCCGTACATTATCGCTAATTAAACTCAGCTGACTGGTGTTAGCGCATAGCCTGTTAAAATAGTTGCTGTTAAAATGCCCAGGCCTACTAGCGCTGGGAATCTAAACACTTCAACACCGACATAATGTAGCCTTACATGTTCAAAACTATTGCGTGTTATGGGGGAAGACATGACATTTCTTGAAGCATTTGGGAACACACTGAAATTAATTAACCGGAAAGTAGAGTCCCTGTTAGATTAGCTTGCTTGCAAATGCCGTTGTCCATGACCTGGCAGTTCTATGGCAAGCGGTTTTAACATACCTTATGGCAAACCGCCTACACTGGGTAAACTTGAAAGCAGAGCTTACCATTGTGTGCATCCATGGCAAGCTGTTTTAACATTTAAATGTATTATGCATAGGAGCAATGGGATATTGATAGTAAATTGAATATAACAGTTCAATTTCATGTTCAAATTTGTCTTATCAATACAAAAAAGCAATTCATGCTTTAGACCATTTTAATTTAAAAACAAAGTACTGGTTCAGGCACCGTTTAGGCACCGGCACCGTTTTAAAAGTATCGATTTGGCACCGGTATCGGATAAAACCCAAACGATACCCAACCCTAATTAAGTCCATTGAATTATCATGTATTGTATGTCTGTTTACATATTTATGTACTGTATGCTCACAATCATTTAATTCACAAAACGCAGTTTCCCTACTATCAGGTGTGTTTGTGTGTGTGTGTGTGTGTGTGTGTGTGTGTGAGTGTGAGTAAAAAAGCAAATATACTGCCTTGAATTTTGTTTACACACACACATTCATATCCTCTCAGAAGTGGAGAGCCAGAGCTTCAAGCTAAGCTGTTTCCTCCTGAGAGAACAGGAGTAGCACACACACCTCATTATATTTTTACATCACACACACACACACACACACACACACACACACACACATATATATATATATATATATATATATATATATACACACACATACGCACACACGCACACACACACACACACACACACACACACACACACACACACACACACACACACCTCAGGTGCTCCCCTGGTCCCACTGATCCAAATCTATCACTAAAACACAGATGTGTTGCCATGCTTACTAGCACCCTTGCCGTGTGTGTGTGTGTGTGTGTGTGTGTGTGTGTGTGTGTGTGTGTGTGTGTGTGTGTGTGTGTGTGTTTGTCTTGTTTGTTTTGGTTTTGTTTCTGAAGCTTGGCTCCAATTAAATGATGGTTGATAAGTCACAATGCAATTAGAAATTGGTGAATTGTTATGAGTACAATGTTGAGAGGAGAAGGAGAACCCTGCCTGCAGTCACACACACACACACACGCACACACACACACACACACACACACACACACACACACACATGGCCCAGATGGGGGTAGATATGTATGTGTTGTCATGGGCTCTTGTGGTCCCAGTCAGCAGCAGAAATAATCTTCACACATCCGTCAGGAAACACACTGAGCTGCACAGAGGACTCCACGCTTGTCTCTTCTCTCCCCTCCCTCTCTCTCTCTGTCTCTCTCTTCCCTCTCTCCCTCTCCCTCTCTCTTTCTCCCTCCCCTCTCTCTCTCTCTCTTCCCTCCCTCCCTCTATCTCTCTTCCTCCCTCCCTCTCTCTCTCTCCCCTCCCTCTCTCTCTCCCTCCCTCTCTCTCTCCCCCCTCTCTCTTCCTCCCTTCCTCTCTCTCTCTTCCTCCCTCCCCCCTCCCTCTCTCTCTTCCTCCCTCCCTTTCTCTCCCTCTCTCCCTCTCTCTATCTCTGTCAAACTCTCTTCTTTTTTTCCCCTTCTCTCACCACTCTCTTACATTCCCTCTCTTTCTCCCTCTCTCTCTCCCTCTCACTCTCTGTTTCCCTCTCTCTCTCCCTCTCTCCCCTTCCCTCCCTCCCTCCCTCTGTTCTTCTGCTCTTGTTTAAATGATCAGAGTGGAGAGTGTCAGGGTGGTGAAAGCTGCTTGCTGAGACTGCTCTGTTTGTCCCTTGAGGGCACCCGTAAAAAGATGGAATTACAACACAGTGGCTGAATACATCTAGTATAGGTGTCAGATAATTACTACTGTATATGTCTCTTTCTATCATACACACACACATGCACACACATGCCCACACACACGCACACACACATGCACGCTTGCACACACACACACACACACACACACACACACACACAAACACATACAAACAACCCATGGAAAATGCAATTGCCTGCCATTTTTTTTTAACTACAGTAACATTTCAACTTGCATTTCTCACCATGTGTGTGTGTGTGTGTGTGTGCAGTTGTGCATGTGGACACATACAGTACATGCAGACACACAGGTGTTCATACACACACACACACACACACACACACACACACACACACACACACACACACACACACAAATTGATTACTGTGACACTTCCAGAGTGATGATTTATTTTATGATGTTTTTGTGATTTTGATGAATAGTGCTAATACATTGTAGATGAGTTGTGCTAATGTGGTTGTAAGTGTTTGTGTCTGTGTGAGTGAGTGAGTAAATATGTGTGTGTGTGTGTGTGTGTGTGTGTGTGTGTGTGTGTGTGTGTGTGTGTGTGTGTATGTGTGTGTGTGTGTGTGTGTGTGTGTCTCTACTCAACCCTCCACCTCCTCCCAACCTCACTGCTGATATCTTTGCTTCGTTCTTGACTGACCAAGTGGTGGCTATCAGTAGTCAGTTTTCTTAAGCGCGCTGCTACGGCGAGTCCCTCTCTGTCGGCCCTGTCCCTTAGTACCGCGTGTTCCCATAGTCCCATGTTAGTCCCATGTTTGTGTTGTTTATTGTTGTTGTGGAACACTGATTTGTTTGTTTATTTGTTTGTTATTGTTGTTTGTTGTTGTAGAATGCGGGAGCGGGACCTCCAGACTTCGTGCACGTGGGCCCTACTGCTGACCCTCTGCCTGCTGTCGCTATGGGGACGACTCACACTGGCTTCCTCACACAGGACACACATCGGTAGGTCAAAGATCTTGTGTGTGCGTGTGTGTGTGTATGTGTGTGTGTCTATATGTGTGTGTGTGTGTGTGTGTGTGTATGTGTGTGTGTGTGGGTGTATGTATGTATGTGTGTGTGTGTGTGTGTGTGTGTGTGTGTGTGTGTGTATGTGTGTGTGTGTATGTGTGTGTGTGTGTGTGTGTGTGTGTGTGTGTGTGTGTGTGTGTGTGTAAGTGGGCGTGTGTTCATGTATGTGTGCGTGTACTGGTTGCTAAATGACTGCTACTGCCAAAGCTAAGCTGCAGGATTACTCTCTGTTTGCGGAGGAAATAAAATCAAGTAAGGAGATTTGCTGTCATTTGTGAAGTAAAAGGAACTGATAAAGTCCTGATAAGGGCCTGGCAACTAAAGGACACG
>NW_027468881.1:3477500-3487500 GCF_046254945.1 Alosa pseudoharengus
TCTAATCTATACTGTATGGTTAGCTATAGACTAATCTACTCTATATGGTTATAGCTATAGACTAATCTAATCTATATGGTTATAGGCAGGGGTGTAGTGGTAAAGAGGTGGGTAAACTATTCATTCTGTGATTACAGTAAGGTGGACTGCGCCATGCAGTATCAGATTTTTTAAAAAGGCATTCAGAACATGTTATTGGGGTTATTGAGGTAGGCTTCAAAAGTTTATTTTGAATTTGAGTGTACAGTTTTGTCATTATAGCCTAATCTATGTCTTTTACATTTCCATACAAAATAGATAGCAAGAGGAGCATGGATTAATAAACCAGTGGGTCTTGTCTCTTCTAGGCTAGCCTACTCGAAATGAGGCTGTTGTAGCCTAAGTTAAACGTTTAATGGGCATCAGTCACGTCTTGTTGTAACAGAGTTAAATATGGTAGCAAATAGCCCATGGTGATGAAGCAGTTTTTGAAACATTTATTTCACTCTCACTGGAGTGAACGCAGAACGGGCTGTTGCACAAACAAACCAATTAGGGGGATGATCTGCATCTGGATTAGCCCAATACATCATTTCTGAAAGGTTCTCTCCATTGTTAACATGCGATATTTCTCCATGCGGGGTAGTGTCCAGCAGTGAAGTGATAGCCTATTGCAGGTAGGCAGTGTTCACGTCATGGGAGTCAGACAGAAGACGGGCGCTGCTTTGCAGGTAGGCAGTGTTCATGTCATGTGAGTCATGGTACATTCATGGCACCTGGAAATGACAAGGACCGCCTCCGTGATTACTTTGTTTTTCCCACAGGAAGTGTTCATGTGCTTTGCCGTCGGAATGTGTGACAAACACGGATGCCACAACAAAGGTTAAAACATACGCTCACTAATCCTAAATAAACAACTGTATTTGCTTAAAATGTAGTGTGAGACACTTGTGAAAGAAAGATATGCAGCTTTCAAGTAACAAAAACGGCAAATTCCCAAGTTCACATTAAAACTGTTGGACATGAAAGGCCACATGGACTACAAACGAACTACAACGTGACGACAAAAGTGATGACGAGCCCCTAACTGGGCAACTCTGTTAGCAAAATCTAGCCCCAGTTTCCGACCTCTGACTCACACATTACGTGGCGTGAATGATGCGTAATGATGACGTTTTCACTGGGAAAAAGGTTTTTCCGATGCCCAAGAACGCTAGGTCAGACAGAAGACGGGCGTGTTGCGTTTTGTGTCCACTCTGGTGTCTACGGGGCTCCCGTAACACAGTAGAGATCGTTACTCCTGTAGGTGTGGGTGCGCTCGTCTTCGGACTGTGAGGATTTCACAGGGTAAAAGAGGAGGTATCTTTCAGTGTATGTGTCTCATGCGAGGGCCCCTTTTCAACGGGTTTAGGATGTTCGATAGGGTTGACTTTGTTAAGAGGTTTTCTCTATCTGAATCAAATTCCCTAATTTGGGGTTTGGGGGCTAAGGAAGGTGGACTACTTCAGAGTCACTTTCTATCTCTTAGTCGCTGTTCCCTATTCCCTTGGTTCGTACTTCAATATGTGGTTAACTTCACTAAAAGAGGAAGAAATTCAGAGCTGTATTTGCAAGAGTTGTTTGTCATCAAAATATGAGAGGTCAGAAACTCACTATGGACGTTCGTCTGGCCATCCAGATTTGAGAGAAAATTAACTACCCTAATATTTGGGGATTCTTGTCAAAATTAAATTAAAGCTCCTTTTTGTGACAATTCTGGTAACATATAAGAACTTCAATTGACCACAACAGATCTATAACCATTTAAGTCCTATCTCTAAAAACACATGTATTTATCAGACAGATTTCCGTATCCTCGCTTGGGTGTGTGATGTGCTTTTAGACCACAACGGGTCCTAGACCTTAGTTTCACAAACAATTTTTCACAACAAATAAATTAGCTAACAAAGCCTATTTGGTCTGCCCTGGAGCATAGGACTTTCCTTCCTAAATGCCTGGCTGAGTTCACTACTCCTGTGTGTGTCAGTGCGTGCGCAGTATATTTTTTGCCCATATACAGTGTCTTAGATAGTAGCCCTCAAACGGACGCTTACTCACCCGGAGCGAAGGTTTTTGGGGCAGAGACCCTGTTGCAAGGCGTCCGGGGTTCTCAGCAACACAGGAGAGGCAGAAAAATACGAGAAAACGCTAGACGGTCTTTTTACAAACCTCTAACCAAAGGTTAGGATTTTGACTTTTATTAAATACAAATAAAAATACAAAGAAAGAAAAATGCGTTCAAGTCTCTGCGGCTCGACCCGAAGAAAAATGAAAAAGAAGAACAAAGAACCCTGAACAAGGGGCCGTTCTCTTTTTATACCCCTCTCGGTCAGGCAGAATATGTCCAAGTTTGGTATTATGTCTTGCCATGAAATATTGGTTCTGCTTTTTTTTGTTTGTTTAGTTGCCAGTCAGCTTTTTGTTTTGCTGACAAACAGTTTCTTACAGCTGGTACATTATGTTCTTACATTCTGTCTTTACATTTTGTTCAAAGCACATTTCATTTAGCTTAACACACTTTAAATCTAACACAAACTTTTTATATCTAAGCAAACACATTTTATGTTTCAAGTAAATCTTCCTTAAGCCTGAGCAAAACACTTTAAGTTTTATAAGCAAACTTTTTTTTATGTTTAAGAAAAACACTCTCTAAATTTTTAGCAAAATTATAACAGGTTATTCTAGCAAAAACAATTTATGCTTTTAATTAAGAAAACACTTCAATTCTAACTTTCTAAGTTTTTAAACATTATAAGTCTAACTTGTTTCACACTGGTTGTCTATCATTATCTTGCAGCATTTGCACATTTTTATTTGTTTTAGAGCAAGCTGGATTTAAGCAGTTATATGACTAAAAATCTTTTAATAGTAAATCATGAGTTTGATTATTAATTATTATCACATCTTCATATTGTAAAGTCACGCTACAGGCTCTGTGTTCACGTCATGTGAGTCAGACAGAAGATGGGCGCTGTGTTCACGTCATGTGAGTCAGACAGAAGACGGGCGCTGTGTTCACGTCATGTGAGTCAGAGAGAAGACGTGCGCTACTTTCTCTGTTGGTATTTCTATTCTTCCAAAAACTGTGTTAAAATGGTGTGTTTAGCCGTCAGAATATCAACAATTTTCCCAGGGAACAAACCCCCAGACCCCCCTGACATAATCCGCACACCCTCTCAGAAAATACTTCCAACTTCCCTGCTGTGTGTGTGTGTGTGTGTGTGTGTGTGTGTGTGTGTGTGTGTGTGTTAATGTATTCAGGACCCTCCACTACAGCCCTGGACACATTCAAACAAACACAGAAATACACACACACAAATATACAGATGCTCTTCACTCACACACACATACTCCACAAAGTGGGTTCTGGTTACTTACAGACATCTGTGCAGTCTCCCTCATCTCCTTCTCTCCTCCTCCTCCTCTCCTCACCTCTCCTCTTCCTTCTCTCCTCCTCTCCTCCTCCTTTCCTCCTCACCTCTTCCTCCACCTCCTCTCTTCACTGCCCCTCTTCTCCTCACTGCTTCTCCTCCTCCTCTCCTCCTTTCCTCCTCCTCTTCACCTCCTCCTCCCATCCTCTCTCCTTGTTTGTTTGTCAGCTGTTTTGTTTACTATTTATGTTTGATCAGGGAGGTCAATCAGCCCTGCTCAGACGTGGCAAAACTTTCAGCTCTTCTCATGTGGCTCTCCTCCCACAAGTATCAAACACACACACACACACACACAGACACACACACACACACACACACACACACACACACACACACACTGCTGAAACATCAGCTTACTCTTCTATCTGACGACAAAGGTTTGTGTGTGTGTGTGTGAAACCCATAACAGTTGTTTTCTCTGGATCTGAATGGTAACAGTGAAGGCTAAGCAGCTAATACTGTTCCTGTGGACCAGACCCTCCTCCCTGTCCTCCTACCTGTCTATCTCTCTGCCTATCTATTTGTCTGTCTCTCTCCTACCACCCCATCCCTCTCTTCCTCGTATATCTTCCCTCACTCTTCACCCTTCCTCTCTCTCTCTGACTCGTTCTGTGTCTTCCCTGCTCCTCCCCTACCCTCTGTCTGTCTGTCTCTCTGCTGGGATGTTCTAGGCAGAGCTGTCTTTCTCTCCCTCTCTCTCTCTCTTTCTCTCTCTCTCTCTCTATCTATCATTTGATTCTCTGCTGTAATGTTTTCAACAGACCTGTGTATTTCTCTGTCTGTCTCTACTGTGGTCCTATCTGTCTGTGCTGTGATGTTCTGGGCAGAGTTGTCTGTCTGTGTCTGCTGGTTGCCGTGGAGATGACAAGCAGGTAGCGGAGCGTCATTGCCTCTGTATCCCAGCAGCCGTGAGCGCGTGAGTGGGACAGGAAGGGTGTGCAGAACCCCACACTGTGAAATTGCTCACAACTGAATAAAAAGAGGATCAAATAGATTTGCTCTAAATTCATTTCAGACAGGATTTGTGTCGGAAGTAATATTTTAGTAGGGGCAGAGGGGCTCTCTCATTTTCACTCTTTCAGAAATAACTCTCGCTCTCTCTCCATCTCTCTCTCTCTCTCACGCAGTCTCTCTCTCTCACCCACACACACACACACACACACAGACACACAGACACACAGACACACACATACTCCTCTCGTGCTTTGATGGATGAGGCACTCTTCCCAGTGATCTGCTGCTCTTAATGGTGATGTAGAAGATGTTCTGATAAAGGAAGAAGTGGAGAGAAAAGGAGAGAGATGGAGAAATAAAGAGAGTGATAGAGGGAGGGAGCAAACGAGTAAAAAAGTAAAAAGCAAAATGCTACATGAGCAGTTTTTCTTTCAGACGCTTTTTGTCTGTGTGTCTCTCCTGGTCCCTCTTTTTTCCACTTTTCTTCTTTCTCTCTATCCCTGTGTCTCTCTCTTCTTTTCCTTTTCCTGTTTCCTTCTCTTCTACTTTATTTCTCTCCATCTCTGTTTCTCTCACCACTGTTATTTGTGTATTTGTAAGTGTATGTGTGTGTAGACGTGTGAGCATGCGTGTGTGTTTCTGCTCTTGCTCTCAGATTTGAATAATGCATTACCGAGTTCTTGTCTAAGAGCAGCATATGTTGCAAGCGACATGTTTCATCAGATTAAGGGATTAACCCCCCCCCCCTCCCACCCCCCACCCCGCGCGGCACGGCACTGCCCCCAGTCATCTGGCCCATCCGTCCATCCACACGTCTGTGAGTCCGAGCGCTCGCCAGTGGATCTGGCAGGTGAGGCGTGGGAGATTAAAGAGCTTAAAACAGAGCGGGTTCCCGCCAAACAGCTCCCAAAAAACATCAAGCCCAAAGAGCAGGTCTCAAAGAGCTCCCCTCTCTTTCCCTCCCCTTCTCTCCCCTCCTTTTCTCTCCTCTCCTCTCCTCCTCTCTCTCCTCCCCTCTCCTCTCCCCTTCTCTATCCTCTCTCTTCCCCTCTCCCCTTCTCTCTCCTCCCCTCTCCTCTCCCCTTCTCTCTCCTCCCCTCTCCTCCCTGTCTCTCTCGTCTCCCCTCCTCTCCTCTGTTCTCCTCTCTTCTCTTCTTCTCCTCTGTTCTCTTCTCCTCTCCTCCCCTCCTATCCTCTCCTCTCCACTGTTCTCCTCTCCTTTTCTCTTCTCTCCTCTTCTCCCCTCTCCTCCCCTCTCCTCTTCACCTCTCCTCCTCTCTCTCCTCCCCTCTCCACCTCTCCTCTCCACCCCTCTCTCCTCCTCTTTCTCCTCTCCTCTCCTCTCCTCCCCTCTCCTCTCCTCTCTCTCCTCCTCTCTCTCCTCTCCTCTCCTCTCCCCGTTCTTTCTGTGGTGCTGGCCCTTTCATGGCTGAAGTTTAAATAAAACACCGACCTTACAAAAACACTAATCGGCTTGCAGCCCTAATCCGCCTCCAGCATTAAACAGGCATGATAGGCTGCTCTGCGGTGGAGAGAGCCATACTTCCTGCGCTGGGACTATGTGCATACTTTAGCATCATCTCTTCATTTATCCCCAAAGTACCCAAAATAAATCGGCTCTGGAGAGAGAACATGGCACAGTCTTCGAGCTGGCCAGGAGTGTGTGTGTGTGTGTGTGTGTGTGTGTGTGTGTGTGTTTGTGTGTTTGTGTGTGTTTGTGTGTGTGTGTGTTTGTGTGTGCATATGTGTGTTTAAAATGTCCTTTATAATAACACTGCTGAAGGACACATCTGACATAGTGGAACTCTACAAGTTTGTGTGTGTGTGTGTGTGTGTGTTTGTGTGTTTGATACTGCTGGTAGATCATTCTAGAAGTCAAAAAAAGAAACGGAATCTCAGCAAAACTGAGAGAGAGCAATGGAGCAGGCTTCCCAGCAGAGCTGTAACAGTAGCCACCTCCGCTATCTGCTGACCAACACAATACTGTGCACCTCCCAAACCACTCAACACTTTATTAGGACCGTCTGAGTGTTCTTGTTTAGGCCAGGAGGAAGATCCTCAGGTCTGAGTGTTCTTGTTTAGGCCAGGGGGATGATCCTCAGGTCTGAGTGTTCTTGTTTAGGCCAGGGGGATGATCCTCAGGTCTGAGTGTTCTTGTTTAGGCCAGAGGGATGATCCTCAGGTCTGAGTGTTCTTGTTTAGGCCAGAGGGATGATCCTGAAGTCAGATGTACATTTGCGAACGTAGCGTTATGAGCGTCATGGACCAACCGCAGATTGCGAACGCTGTCAGACCCAAGTTTCCGTCGTATTTATCAAACTAGTGTAAACTGCGTCTTTCTCTGCCTTTCTCCGCCCATAAAAGCAATTTACGAACGTCCACAACTGAACGGCAGAACCTACATATACAAGCGCAGTTGAATGAAGTTAACTGATGACAACATTAAAAAGAATCAAATGTTTAGTGATCATGAAATAATACCATACATGATGTCAACAAGCAGGGAGATAATGAAGATCAGTAGTTTTACTCAAATTACTTGTGCACGTAGGCTATGGAAAATTGGTCAAATCTAGCAAGTAGGAAAGTTTAAGTGAATGATGTGAAAGTTAAAGTAAGACATTCGAAAGGCCAATGAAAGTTAAGGTTGCTTTTGATAGTACAAATACTTACAAAACTGGTGCTCTAAATAGCGATTCTGTTGTCTTTGAAAGGTTCTCTTATTGACACATTGAACTGCAATTTGGATTAACACCTGCTTTTACAAGGCGGAAGTATTTAGGCGCAGAATTAGAGGTGCGCTTTCAGGAGCAGTATTTGTACCGCGGAATACATAATTAGGCACTCTTTACGCTTCCCCTCCCATCTTTTTACGCTAAACTCCCACTTTCCCCTGGATCCTCCCATAAATACATACGCATGACACGAAAAACGCAGTTAGCCATTTTCAGCTCCCGCGACAGGCAGTTTGCGCTTTTACATCATTGCGGCCTGTTTGTACATACCTCGCAATGATTTTACACGCAAGTTATATGCCTGAAGTGGCTGTTATCCTGTTAAGCCCGCCTCTCTAATTCTCTCTAACAAAATAGAGCGCTGTGATTGGATGACATCCACGGCGTCAGCCAATAGAAATCCCTATGGTTTGATACTAGACGTACAGGCTGAGCAAATTAATTTGCCGCCGCTAGGGTGCGTCTAGATTTCTAGGCTAAGATTTGCCTATTAAAGCCTAGATAGATAGATAGATAGATAGATAGATAGATACTTTATTGATCACCAGGGGAAATTCAAGAAACTACTGTAGGGGCACAAGTAGTTTGAGCATTTTCTTGCAGGTAAGTGGAGTAGATGGATGTGGTCCAGTCTCTCTAGATGCTTGTGTGTGTGTGTGTGTGTGTGTGTGTGTGTGTGTGTGTGTGTGTGTGTGTGGAGTGGGGTCTATGAGGGGCCCTTTAGGACATTATTCAGAATTACCTCTCACACACTATATTGAAACCTCTCACACACTATACTGAAACCTCTCACACACTATACTAAAACCTCTCACACGCACGAGTGAAACGCTCTCATATACACAACTGAAACGCTTTCATACACACATGTGAAACCTCTCATACACACATGTGAAACCTCTCACACACTATACTGAAACCTCTCGCACACTATACTGAAACCTCTCACACGCACGAGTGAAACGCTCTCATACACACATACAAACTGAAATGCTTTCATACACACATGGTGAAAACCATGATTTCATATGTGTGTGTGAGAGGATTTCATATGTGTGTGTGTGAGCATTTCATATGTGTGTGTGAGAGCAATCTCATATGTGTGTGTGTGAGCATTTCATATGTGTGTGTGAGAGCGTTTCATATGTGTGTGTGAGAGCGTTTCATATGTGTGTGTGAGAGCAATCTCACTTGAACAGGAAGGTGTTGTCGTCAAACAGGAAGAGGGTCATTGCGCGCATCCAATAGGAAGTTGAGCACATTTCGTGGGAAAGGGTCTACTGTGTCGCTATCATTGAATGGCTGACCATGTCAAATCAAACTTCAAGCAACAACCTTACTGAAGCAGCTGCCTTATTAAGCACTATATTGTCTTCAGCAGACACTATAAGAAGTGTAACAAGACCTCTAACAACTCAACAAGCAGTTTCTACTCCAACGGTGGACGCAACCCTTTCCTCCCTGTTCCCTTCCCGCCCCCGGATCATGGAAGCACTAGCCGGAGCTCTGCGATTTTCCGCATGGAGAAACGGAGGGACACGGGCATATTTATATTAACCTTGTTCTCCGTGTCCCTCCGTTTCTCCATGCGGAAAAGCACCGTGTTTCATAGCGGGGTGCGGATAATCGCGGAGCTCTGGCTTCTGTCACACACACAGCGACAAGAGTAATGTAATGTAGGCTTAATGTAATGTAATGTAAAAGAGGCAAATCCCCCGCAGTGTTGAAGAGATCAGTCGTCCCCCTCACTTTTGATAAGGAAAAAAGCCTTATAGGTATGCCAAATAAATAATAACCTATAGGTTTACGCTAGGCTATGTAAAACTCCCCATTAACAGTATCACGTCACTAACCACAACTAAGACTGCACAATCTCGTATTCACTCTGTTGGATATCTGAAGCCAGTTTGTCTACTTAGATACTGTACATCCTCAAATTATGACCGGGGTCATAAGACAAAGTACAGGCCTTTAGGGGCAGGATTGTATTCGAGACAGCCCTTTATTTCTTATCCGAGTTTTATTTTGAGACATGCGTTTCTTGGAGCGGCATACTGGTAGGCCTTCAAAAGCATGACATTTTCGGTTTAGTTTGATATTTAATTTACTTTTGGACGGTTTGATTATATTGTTAAATGTTGGGACTGATGGCAATGAAATCTGGGGAGGTATTTGATGATCACTATTACATTCCATGTAGTTGAAAGACTGTCGGGATTTTTAAACAAACCATCCGCTTTTATGCGTTCATTGAACGTCCGCGGTGCTGTAATGGAAACCTTATTGCGTAGCCAAGTAGCCTATTGAGTTATTTTTAAATTATGCATGCATAATTCCCCTCTTAGTGTTTTGTTGTGCCGATACAGTGTTACAGTGTTGTGCCTATACTATAAAAGTGGCATAATGTAGGCATAATGTAGGCCTAATGGGCCTAATTTGTAACGTGGTAGGCTAATGTAAGGCATTACAAAAAAAATGGTAAATATTTTACTCGGGAGTCGGGACAAAATTCAGTAACGTGGTATTTTGTTTTCATAAGCATATACAAATTCGCCAACAACGTCGCGAGATCAACAGAGGAGAAAACATCCGTGTAAATTGCAGAATGTTATCTCCTCTCAGGCCTAGGCTATGCTACTTTCAAGATGATTGTGGCTGCAGCAAGTCGGACTCTACATTTGCGACATGTACATAAAGGCCTGCTTGAGCATATGAAGGCAGAACATTCATTCATATCACAGAGGGTAGGCCTCTGACTCTGGGTGGACTGGGTGGAATGCCGCCTAGATTAAAAAAGTTAAAGCAGATAGCCTGTTTTCCGTTGTATGTTGACAGTTGCTGGACTGGACGGTGGAAGAATAA
>NW_027468881.1:3492500-3510000 GCF_046254945.1 Alosa pseudoharengus
TTTTGACAAGCCTATTTAGGAGTCCGGAACTAGTGCCATTTCGTTCCATTGGTGAATCGTCTTATGATTCATATTAGTTAACTATAGAATCTTTGGTTATAATGTGCTCATTACCACATCCTGTCTGTCACAGGGTTATAATGTGCTCATTACCACATCCTGTCTGTCACAGGGTATAATGTGCTCATTACCACATCCTGTCTGTCATGGGCTTATAATGTGCTCATTACCACATTCTGTCTGTCACAGGGTATAATGTGCTCATTACCACATCCTGTCTGTCACGGGCTTATAATGTGCTCATTACCACATCCTGTCTGTCACAGGGTTATAATGTGCTTATTACCACATCCTGTCTGTCACAGGGTTTGCGGGGAGAGCTGGACCAAAACGCAAGGCAAGTTTAAGAGCAAACAGGAATCTTTACTAGGCCGCAGCAACCACATACATCAACGTTACAACATCAATGACCGACAGAGGACTGAGGGGAGACAGAGGGTTTAAATACACAGGGGTTAACAGGGCACAGGTGAACAAGGAACAAGAGACAGGTGGAAACCAATGTTCCCTCTAAGCTGCGCGAGTGCGCGGCCGCACAATAGTTTTGTCAGACCGCACAAACGATTTTTTTCAGAGGTTAAAAATCTGAGCATCAACGGTGATGTAGGCTAGGTAATAAACATTTAAAATACTGACATGTCTGACAACCAAGCCGGATGTAGCCTAAGTTAGAATGTTTACATACAAAGTATTCTTTAGGCTACTCTAGGTGGGCCCTGCTCCAGTTATGTAGTAGGCTACCATGGCGAAAAGAAAGGCAGAGCAGATGCCCCAGAATAGGTCTGCCTAACGTTTAAACATGAGTGGCTAGACGAAATAGGCCTACTCCAATCTGACACAAAAGATGGTCCAGTTAGGAAAGAACTTTCAGACATATTTACGAAAGGCGTGATCTGCAAATTCTGCTCAGAGACAAAAGTGAAAGGAGAGTTCGCTCGTGGGAAAACTTGATCTGAGTCGAAGCTTGATTACCTAAAGCGTTATCTGACACACAGAAAGTCCATGTAGACACATTGAAAACATTAAGGGCTCTATCTTCCGTCCCGGCGCAATTGACTTTGTATACTGGCGCGTTTGTCTTTCCTATTTTGCAGTCAGCGCATATTGGAATTTTCCCTCCACAGGTACATGCCTGTAAATTAGGGAATTCGATTGCGCCCACGGGGGCGGTTCAGCGAAAAGACGGGGCGTGTTCCGGCGCAAACGTTCACTGTTGATATTTTGCAGTTTCAGAAAACAATTCCGCCACAGACCAGGAACTCCCTGGTCTAAAGTCTGTGGCGAAAATGCAGATGCTATTTTAAGGGTGCATGCATGACCACAGGCCTGCATGAATGAATGCGTTGCACACCAATCTACAGACACCCCCGTGCACAGACGGAAACATTCAAAGCCTTGATAATATTTGTCCATTTCCCGGTTTTGTTCGTGCATTGGTGACCTAAATATTTAGTAGCCTATAAAGTACAACATCTATATGCAATATCTTTACAACAACGCCTAATTACGACCTATTAATCTGGACAACTTTATAGGCTACAGCCCTATAAAGGCTAAAGTTACTTTTAGTTTTGTTCCAATTTACCGTTGTGTAAGGTTTTAAGCACCATAATTTTGCCTACCTTGTTGTAGCCCATCTGAAATAACTCCAAGCTTTGCTATGTTCCCTCCATCCTTTCGTTATTTTCAAAAAACTTTTTATATCCATGATGGCCTTGAAGTCTTGAGTTAGTGAATTAGCTTAAATCAGCTTTTCATGTTCTGTTAACCAGCAACAGATAGTACAAGAAAGCAGCAAGTATGGTTACAATTTCTGTACAATTTCTGTAGTTGCTGCATCCATTCATTGTTATTCTCTCTCCTGTTCAAATAAATGTTGTGTGTGAATTAAGTTGATGATAATGTGTTTACAAACTCTGCTTTACAGAAAATATTGTAAATAGTCTACTGTCACGCAGTTAATGGGATACTGTGCAGAGTTGAAAGTTAGGTCAACTTAAACGAAGCCCTTGCTTGGCCGCCTGTGCTGCGCAACGCACACTTAGCTCCTCTCATCTATACAATGTAGTTCCCATTTCTGTAAACCATACATAATTTCAAAGAAAAATATTACCACTCGAGGGAAATCAGTGTGGTGTCCATGTGAAAAAATAGGCATAAATCTAGCGTACACATTTTCACGAATCACTGATGTGTTGATGACATAAATTAGGTAATGTTAGAGGACTTAAGGAGACGTGATGTTGAACTGCATGCCGATGCCATTTAACCCAAATGCCCCAGCGGCAGCACGGGAGAGAAGAGATTAACTGACGGAAGATATGCATTGTCTATAGAGAGGTAATGTTAGATTACATTGTACATTGCAAATATATCACCATGCATTCATAACCTCGTGATTCAGTGAGAATGATCCCAAAACATCGGAAAGTATGTCTTTGTGACAATTCTGTATTACATTTTGTCAAGATGAAAAATCAATAGCTAACTGTTCCCAACTGAACAGTGATTATAGCGCTGTGAACGCTCCTGGCTGCGCCTGGCAAATACGCCACCATAATAGCAATCAGCTATGGAACAAGCGTGCCTGTTGTTAAAGGGAATGTGAGATGACGCTCTGATTGGTTTATTGCACGTTACGCCCAAACCACACCCATGATTAATGTAGCTACTTCAGACCACCCCATTTTATATTTGCGTCGGGCGCAATAGTCAATATCCCGCCGGTAAAATAGCATCAGCGCCCAAGATCCGCCCACAAAGTCACTTGCGTTTTGCGCGAAGACACTTCCGTTTCAGACCATTAAAATAGGGCCCTAAGACTTAGACATGGGAACTCTATCGATCAAATTCTCCCCGAAACTAATAAATCCCGAGAGAGACGAATTCAGAGAGCATGATCCGACCCTGAACAAATAAAATTATTAATCGACAATGTGATGGTTGCAATTAACACCAACATGTCCATGTTGTTAAGGATACACGATCATATGGCACGATGCTTGTGCTTTACATTACGTTTCGGAAGCAAACTGATTTCAGTTACAAGACAGTTTTTTTCTGGAATAATTCAGCTTTCAGGATGCATAAAACATCCTTGATGCCATTACCAAGTTCTACGCAGACCATGCAGTATGGTATGTTTACTTCAGATGGTGCTTAAAGGCTGTATCAGCGATTACGGCTGAACGTCACATCTGTTGATGTTCAAACAAAACAGAGAGCTAGCTCGCTACTCCCTTCCCCTCCCTCCCGTGCAATTGAAACTCGCACATCTCGTCGGTTATTGGTTGGAACACTTTATTTTGCCTTTGAGTGGTTGCCAACACTTGTTGGTAGCAATTGTTTTTGTGTACAGATCTCGGAGCCTAGGCTGACTACAGAGACGCGTTTTTTTGACGGCCTGCTTATAGCAGACAGCTAGCGGATCGTTAGGAAAGATTAGTTGAATTTGATAATTTATGTTTGGGCCTTTTTTGTGCCTGAAATCACTGATACAACCTTTAATGTTGGGCAGACTTAAAGGAGTGGCTGCTTTACTGAAGCGTCATGTACCGCATCTCACAAGATGAGCCACATAGCCAGATAGGCCTATCTCCCTCAATGAAATTCAAATTACATGTTTTGTAGCCTAGTTTATTGCAAACCACTCCAGTTATAAAATTGTTTAGGCTACCTTTAGGAAAAATGGCACCATGTCAATTTAATAGTCAATTTAATAAGCACTGCATTAGCATTTTTCTTTCACTGAAGTTCAACTAAACTGACTGGTAAAACACCATCATTAAAATGTTCCACAAGTCCAACCATTATAAAGGATATTGAATAAATATCAACATTTTAGACATATTGATGCATTTGCGGTCATCTCTGAATTCCATATGGCTAACGCAGGCTCGTGGTCATTTTCGGCAGGTCGCGTGGTTGCGAATTGCTCACAGTGCTGAAATGTGCGCTCAGAAAACAAAATATTTGCTCAGTGCTGAAAAAATTAGAGGGAACATTGGTGGAAACCATAATTAAATTAACAGACTAACGAGGATCAGGTGAGGGGCGTGGGAGAAAGTGGAGAGAAAGACAGCGAGAGAGTTCAAAGAAGAGGGAGAGAAAGGAAGAGGAGAGGAGATAGAGAGGAGGAGGAAGCGAGGATAACAGAAGAGAGAGGAGAGATAGAGAGGAGGAGGAAGGGAGGATAAGAGAAGAGAAAGGAGGGATAGAGAGGAGGAGGAAGAGTAGGATATGAGTAGATTACACTGCCACAGAGAAAGGAATTAAAGCCTTAATAGTTCCTTTCACTAGTAATTGATGTTTTTTGTTCAGAGTGAGAGAGAGAGAGAGAGTGCGTGTGTGTGTGTGTGTGGTGTATGTGTGTTCTGTGCGCATATGTGTGTGTTTGATGCAGTGCCTCCACACACCCTAATAGAGGAAGATATATCTGCTGTTGTTCTTTGCTGCATTCAAGGCCTTGAGGACACCATGGACACCAAGAACACCCCCCCCCCCTCACACACACACTTGTTCTCCCTCTCTCTCTCTCTCTCCCTCTCTCTGCCTCTCTCTCTCTCTCTGTCTCTCAAATTAAAATTCTAAAGGAGCTTTATCAGCATGACCATAACGCTGTACAGTATTGCCAACACATTTCGGTCCAATACATCAAATGGGGAGGAGTGGAGGGGCAGACAAATAAAACAGAACATTGATAATGGTACAATTATGAATTATGAACTATGGAGAACAGTGTGTGTGTGTGTGTATGCGTGTAGATGTAGGTGTGTGTATGTATGAGTGTATGTTCATATTTATGTGTGCATTTCACCTCAGCAGGTCTTTTCATTATGTCTCTTTCTCTCTCTCAAAACTCTGCTCTTTTCTCTGTCTCTCTCTCTATTTCTGCTTCTCCTCTTTTCTCCTCTGTTCTCCTTTTCACTATTCAGTATGTTCAGTTTTACTCATTAGTGGCCATTGAAGGGTGTTGCTGTTTTGTTTTCATTGCATTGTTACTGTGTGTGTACGCTGAAGTGTGTTTTGTGTTGGTGTGTGTGTATGTGTGTGCTGTGCGTGTGTGTGTGTGTGTGCGTGCGTGCGTGTACATATGTAATCACCGATGCTGTTGATCCATGTGATTAAGTCATTGCTGCAGCAACACTAAGAGCTGCCAAAGGGGTCATTGCATATTGCTGTTACAGTTTTTCTCAGTCGCTTTGGTGCTTTTCTCACATCACTATTAACATTTGCACAGCAGTTAGTGCAATTCTCAAAACAATTAGTGCAAACTGCAAAACCTTGTGGATGACCTGCAAAAGCACGTCACTTGCTCAAAATGGATAGTCCATTCCTCAAAAGCAGGTATTCATGTCAATGAAACTGTTAGTGTCATCAAAATGAGAAGTCTTGACACCATCGTTTATGAACAAGATAGTCAAATGGCTTTGTCATGTTTTCATTATGACAGTTCTCTTGGTGTTTTCCAATGCAAAAAAAGGTCAGAACTCGGTGACACTACCTGAACATGCTCAAGACAGCACTATACAGTACTTGTACAGCCATTTGAAAACTACAGTAAAGTTACACATTGCTGTAGTTAGGTGAGTAAGTGAGTACAAGACACTGAATACGTACATTTTTACTGTATGCTCTTTGCAATTCTACAGCATTGTGACAGAATTTGATAACTAGTTCAACAATTTTGTATGTAATGACTCAAGCAATGAAATGAAGACTATTAGTTTTATTGGGAACGACTATTCAGCATTCATAAGTATAGTTCATTTTGACTGACATGACATAAGCAAATGCTAATGTTAAAAAACAGCAGAGAATTGTATGTAAGCAACTGATACATGTCCAAAAGTATTTGCAATTTGTTCAGAGGAAGGAGAAATTGCTACTATGATGTGCACAAATGACTAAATGTTGTGGAGGTTGAACTAATAGTTATGAGAATTTTCATTCTGATCTGAAAAAAGCACCAAAGCGACTGAGAAAAACTGTATTATATTCTCTTTTGATTTATCCTGCTGTTATCGAGGCCATGGCGGTTTAGTGTGTGTGTGTGTGTGTGTGTGTCAGCAGACCATCCCATCCAACACAGCCTTGTCCTTTTGTAATGATTTGCCTTGGAAAGAGGACAAACTGTAGATGGCTATTAATACAGCAGGCCAGGGCTACAGGAAACAGTCACTGGACAGAGAGAGACAGCGAGAGAGGGAGAAGGAGAGAGAGAGGAAAAAGAGAGAATGAGAAGGATAAGAGAGAACGTAGGCTCAGGAAGTAAGAATCAGTATGCTCTCTTGCGTTCCTTCTGTGTCTGAAACCCATGATTCCAAATCCACAATTCCAAATCTGTGATTCCAAATCCATGATTCCAAATCCACAATTCCAAATCTGTGATTCTAAATACATGATTCCAAATCCATGATTCCAATATAGAAGCAGAGGCATCCATAGATTGTTGGCCTTTCTAATGTCTTACTTTCACATCATCCACTTCAACTCTCCTGCATGCTAGACTTTAAGGCTTTTAGGCTGTTAAATCTGTCATTGCCGACATGCACAACTAGGTTGAGTATTTTATTCAGTGGAGTAAATACTGCTCTGCCTTATCCCTCTGCTTGTTGACATCTTCTTATCATGTATTGTATTATTTCATGACCACTAAACCTTTGATTCCATTTAACGTTGTCATCTGTTGACTCCATTCAACTGCGCTTGTGATTGAATCATGCAGTTGTAGTTCTGATGGAGGGCAGAGAAAGGCACTGATTACGTGATGAACTTCAGGTCTGATAAATGCCACTTCAAATGAAGAAGCACAGCGTGCGCTCTCCCCAAACCCACACAGCTGCTCCACACACTCCTACAGCAGTGGCAGGCAGATGCTCACACAATAGACCCTTTCAACAATAAAAACAAAAACAATGCTTGAACATTCTATTTGGTTCCCAATCTACTTCCTCTGCATAGAGAGCCAAAGTCACGCCCTTCTACTTCCGGTCCATGGGACCTATCTTTCAAAAAAATATGAACGAGAGTTAATAGAGATATAACAATTATTTTTTGGTCCAGTTTGAATTGTGCCACAAATTTCACATATGATGTGTGTGAATTTAAACTACACAGTCTCACTCCCTACTCGTCAAAGGTCTGACGCATGGTCAAGGGTTCTTGGCGTCAAATTCCAATGAGAAAGGTGTACCTTCTGCGTTGTTTTCCGACGTGGGGGTCCGTCAGATAGACATTCATGTTAATCCCTCATCGTCAAATATAGACGAAAGGAAATAAATGTCCATCAAAGGTGATGCCGTCACGTTAGACTAATGATTTGTTTGAAATGATCTAAAAACAAAAATCGCAGACCATCAGAGCCATAGGCTACCTTAGGTTACTTTGATCTTGCATAATTTTATTCAGCTTTGGTGTAGGTAACGTAAGGTAAAATAATAATAATAATAATACTAGCAATAATTTCTAACTAAACTAACACGCGCATATTTCTGTATTGCGAACATTGTAGCCTACAGTTGTAACAGCGCGTAACAGTCGTTTTACTCCCCGTATGCGCTCATTATAATAGGCTCTGCTCCTGCCTAGATTCGAACTCAGAACTGCCTGAAAGTTGCAGACCTGTTCTGGAAATACTTGCATTAACCCACTCGACTGTCAGACAATGCTATCTGCTTCGAGTAGGCCTATTAGGTAGGACTGTACAGTCCTCAGTACACAGTACAGTACAGTACACTCCTCAGTCCTACTCGAAGCAGATAGCGTTGTCTGACAGTCGAGTGGGTTAATGCACATATTTCCAGAACAGGTCTGCAACTTTCAGGCAGTTCTGAGTTCGAATCTAGGCAGGAGCAGAGCCTATTATAATGAGCGCATACGGGGAGTAAAACGACTGTTACGCGCTGTTACAACTGTAGGCTACAATGTTCGCAATACAGAAATATGCGCGTGTTAGTTTAGTTAGAAATTATTGTTATTATTATTATTATTATTTTACCTTACGTTACCTACACCAAAGCTGAATAAAATTATGCAAGATCAAAGTAAGGTAGCCTATGGCTCTGATGGTCTGCGATTTTTGTTTTTAGATCATTTCAAACAAATCATTAGTCTAACGTGACGGCATCACCTTTGATGGACATTTATTTCCTTTTGTCTATATTTGAAGATGAGGGATTAACATGAATGTCTATCTGACGGACCCCCACGTCGGAAAACAACGCAGAAGGTACACCTTTCTCGTTGGAATTTGACGCCAAGGACCCTTGACCATGCGTCAGACCTTTGACGAGTAGGGAGTGAGACTGGGTTGAATTTAAAAGATAATTTTTCACGTTAAGAAAGTACTGTTGTTCGATAGACTTAAAAAGTTATGTTGGTTTTATGAGAATCCGCTCAGTGGACTACATCTCTCGTCTCGAACGATAATATTAGCTGTTATGCTAGTTAACGGTTGCATCTTGCTGCCTGCTATGTCACTTAACAGTATCTTATGTACAGTCTATGGACGAATACAACTTACCTGATGTGTTTAATCCTCTGACTCATGGTATTTTCATACATAGTGTGGCTGTGAATGAGCTAACGTCACTAGCGCGACTGATGGGTTTGTAGTTGTTGGAATTACGATCTTTCACAATGTTGTAATTCAATAGTTCCGAAACAAACTGCAAATGTCTTTACATAAAAAATTGTCTTTAAAATTGACAAATATCATATGGGTAATTCAAGGCACAAGTCAACCAGAACCAGAAAATAATTTCTTTTTCGCCATAGACTGCCGTTTTTTAGGTCCCATGGTGGCTAACGGAAGGGGCGTGACTTCGGCTCTCTATTAAGATAACATATGGAATGTTAAAACGGAAGCCTTGTGGGGCCAACTATGATGCTGATAATGGAACTCTCTTGAAAGGGTCTATCCACAAGTTTCCACCGCCCCGTGATGGTTTGCGCGATTGTGGGCTTCGTTTCCGGTTAATACAAGATCGATGTAAAAAATCGCCGTCTGTCATTCACTCAAAGATTGTTAAGGATTCACTACACTGTAGGAACACAACTTCGCCGAGTAAAAAAAACGGCAAGATAAATATACCGTTTCCCTCCACAGTTACTGGATGAGACGACTAAGTTAAAAAATTGCCTAGGATAACGTATGGCAGCATTTTTGCGTACGTTGTTGACTCCGTGTCTTACGATGGTAATAACGAACCTAAAAAGCTCCTGTTCATGCAGCAGCAATACTGTGGAAGGTCAGTGTCAGTAGTGATAGTAGGCCTACTAACGAGAGTAACATTATGAAAATGTATAAAAGTGTCAGGTTTATAAACGCCGAAAAGTCTGCTTTAACAAGGGGACGTTCGTTTTCATTTCTCGGATGATGAGGTGACAGTCTCTTGCTAGCTTTAAGCTAATGTCTCAAGCTCTGCCTTCCTACCCAACTAGCTCTAGAAAGGAAGCTAAGACTGTATTTTAACTTTTACTTCAATTCAATTCCATTTTTGTAAGACGGGAAATAAACAGAAAATCAAAATATGCCCATGTCTTCCCGTTTTCTTACCATGCCGTTACTTATTGAAACTGTACACAAACAGGATGCAACGATTAGCATCGTGCTAGCTGGAAGAGATTATAGCTATCTGTTCTGCAGCATCTATTTAGGAGATGCTTCCCTTCACACTATTTAGATAAGCAACAATTGCACAGAATATGCTACGTAGTTCAAACAACCATTTAACATCATGCTACATAGCTCATAGTTTTTCAGTACTTACAAGCAAGCCTTGAACAAGAACGTGTTTTAGAAGAGTTTACAGTTTCTGCACTTACATTAACTCGAACTTTGACCTATTCAGCATTACAAACTACAATTTTTCCTCATATGCTTTGACCTGCTTAAAGAAATTGGGATCCACTTGGTCTTCATTAACACCTTTGAACAGCAGAAGTCATCTCTTGCAAGTGTGTCATGTTTTTATTGGGTTCATACATTTATCACACCCTTTCACAAAACAGTTACCACAGCTGTCATTCAAAGACCCCAAACAATATTTTGCTAAACAAAAGGAAACTATGCAAGAAATCTCTTCCACCTGTGAATAAGTCTGAATCTCTGATACACCTTTGCAAAATTCTTCAATGAGCAATCATTCATTATCCATAAGAGACACCATGTCTGTTCTGTGTTGCTATTTGGAGGTATGGATCTAATAAGGCAGATTTAGAGAAAGTACTATATTGCGTATTTGGTGATGAAAACAGTATAAAAACTGTAGATCTAATTTAATAAATAAATGACATATTGTAGTGCAATGACATTTATCTTGTCTGTAGGTCCTACATGTCAATGGCAGTTACATCTTGGAAAGAATGAATGCAGTTAAAAATGAAAAGTAAATGGCACAGACATAGCAAAAATTAAGGCTGAATCTCCTCATTTTGAGAACAGTGTTTAGCATGTTGTTGTGCATTGTGTAATGATTGATTGAAAGCAGGGATTTGACTACATGTTGTGTTGTTTGAAGGCAAAATTGGCTTTTGCTGCATGTTTTAAATGTGTTCAGAATCAGTTTTATTGGCCAAGTATACTTACGGTCACAAGGAATTTGACTTTGGTAGGTTAGCTCTCTCTACATTCAACAAATATACAGTAGTATATTCTCCAGATCTCCACTATTTTAAAGCAAAGGGTTAGCTTCTACTCCTTAGCAAACCATAACGAAACAGTGCTCCACCACATCTGTGGATTAACCCTTTCGTGCCCGTGCCGAACATTCCATTTTTGGTGCTGGATGACCTCCTCACACAAAAAACCTTAATTCTTGAGTATAATACATACCATCAATGGGATATACATACCATTGTAATCAGAAGGATCAGTTCTATGAAATGATGTAAAATACATATGGTAATGTTGATATAGTAATGAACAGTATTTGAAAATCCTCTCCAAATGTATATCCGGAATTTGTCAAAATTTAATTTCATTCACATAAAAATGAATTTTCATCATTTTTCTCTACAAGATAGAGAAAAATATAGAGTGTATGAAATATTTAGCAAGTTGTGGGCTATTTAACAAAAAACACTGTATTTCCAAAGTTATGATCATTTTAGTGATCAGTGTAAAAAAATGCAGGAAACGGGATTTAAAATGTTGACAGAATTCACATTCACTTTCTCACCAACAACATAAAAGTATGCATAAAGACTAATAATCAAGTCAGAAACAATGGTTTAGATTTATTTGGTCTATAAGAAAAAAACATTTATTGTATATAAGCAAATGCTACAGTCAATAAAAATGACATAAAAAAAACATACTGCACCTTACCAGTAATACAGGAAGTAAGTATACTGTATTCATTGAAGACCATTGCGGAAAAAAGAGACATAAAATACATTTGAGTCAACAAATACAACTTCCTTATATAAATCAGTATAATATGAAAATTATATACATGTATAAAATGTATTGTTATTTATGAAAAGCTAGGAATACAATCAACATCACTCAAAACTCACTGTGTTCGAAACATTTGACAGTGGATTACATACTTAGAACAAGTCTGTAGAAAATAAACACATACACACATATACACACAAACTCAAACCCACACACACACACACTTACAGAGGAGGATAGGGAAAGGTGGGGTGGGGAACCTGAAGGTTGAACACAGAAGAGCTATGACTCATTACTAAACGCATCCCCTTTTGCAGAATGCCAAATCTGACAGCAATTTGTTTATCAATAAAACAAATTCGCCTACCGTTACACTCCAGGGCCATACAAGCTACTTTAGTTTTATTATGTACGTTTTTTATAACAAGCTCCTGCTGTACAGGAATATGTACTTGATGGAAAGACGACGAGTAGTAGTTGGAGCAGCTGAAGGTGAGGCTGAAATTTCAACGGAAATGCCTGCCGGCTGAGGTTCAACACCAGATTCTGCATTGCATTGTCAAACTTGAAATAACAAGAAGCTACTGACAACGGCAATGTCAATGGAGAAAAAGTGCTTTCTGGTATTCTGTGTTTTTTGGAGTACACAATATGTATTCATCATTTGGTCAATGTCCCCTGATCCCTGCCAAGACTTGGTTCCCCAGTAGCAATGGATATTAGGGAGGGAAGTGAACCCCATGTAAATGATCAATCCCAGAAACCTGTGAAACTCTTCTGAGGTCTTTGTCCCATGCCCCTGCACTGTTTGCATACGATGGCCTACTAAGCACAAGCTCCCATTCCTTCCGGTTGGTAAAACCACATATGCCTGGGACAACAATGTGAGTAAAAAAAGAACATAACAAGTCTATTTCACACAGTGTTTTAGTGGAAGTCTGCACCATCCTACGCACGGCACATAAATCTATACCTTCTTCCTCCATCCCCTCATGGTCTTCAGCATTGTGAGCGCAAGCTCATGAGCAGTCAGCTACCTCTTCAGGCTTGCGAGAAGGTCTGTGTAGGTCTTGTCATCCTCCATCTGAAACAACAGCGAAATCTTACAAATACCTTTATTAATGTAAAAAATAAAATCACAAAACTACAGATTTGTGCTTGTATGCACACAAAAGAAGAGGTAGCCTAAACTATTGAAGCATCCTCAGAATATACTCGAAATATTTCTGGCATCAAGATAAAGACAGATTACATTTCACCTAGTAACAAACTGCTGAAATGCAATAATGACATTTCTGACAGAATATGTGATTTCACATCATGTTTTCTATAACTACATATTGAGAGGAGTTGTGCTTCATCTATTTCAAGTCATGCCATCTTAGAAAATGTTGAGACAAGCACGTCTGATGTTTGTCATTTAGAAGTTAGCAAGCTAAAATAGTTCACACTACAGACTGCACTACAGGTAACAACCCGAGGAAAGGCAATAAGTTAATTACATTTCTGACAGAATATGTGATTTCACATCTGTAAGGAGTCCTAATGTTTCTATACTGATCAAACTCCTGATCATGTGAACTGTTGATTAATTACCCTACCACATGATGGTATAACCTCATGGTGGGCCCATTGTCACATATTGCTGTTACAACAACTTTTGATTATATCTCTAACCTTTGCCTTTTTCACAGGAAGCAGGAAACTAGGAAGCAGGAAATGTAACTAATGTGTACATTGTCATGTCTTGATTAATGCACTCTCACTACAACAATGGTCTCAAGTCTCATCAAAGTACTTCTCATGTGACCCAAAATCAGCTGACCTCCAATCATGTGATCCATTTCAATGTAACCAACCACAAACTAGGTAAACTATTTAAGTGAGGTTCACAGAGCATTCTAGGAGCCATTCTGTAGTCAGAATCTCCCGCACCACTCTGGTGTGTAGCCATCATCCTCTGAGCTGGTATGTTCATTCTCTGATTGCTTCATATGGTTTCCTAAATGTTCCTTTAACCTGTTTTCGTAACTTTCACATTATTCATTTAGATGTACCTTCTATAATGTATTGGATGAATAGCTTGTACCTGACAAATAAATTGTTATGCTTTGACCCGCATAGTTTTCTAGAATTTCTAAGTTTATTAGTAGTCTGGAATTAGACAGCTAACCTTAGCACACCCTGAACCCTCTGTTGCTTCGGTAAGGTGTTCTGTCCAGATGAGCATAGTGGTCCAGGCCTCTGAGCGACTTTCACACTAGGATCATTACTCAAGTGAAGGCGCCTCCTGAATGAATCGGCCGAGGAGGGCCTCGCACACTATTCTTGGGGAAGATGCGTCTATTTAAATAGCTAGAAGGCATTCTTGTAACAGCATTGTGGGTAGGCCCACATCAGCCTACTATGGATAGTAATATTACTTTGACCGAAACTTCTCCATATCTAGCGGGGTCAGAATCATTAGGTTAACAGGGGTTCTATAATCAATTGTTATTTCCAACAGCGCGCGGACAGCTTCACGATTTCCTTCGACCTCATTGGTCCTGATGAGTGACGTCTTATAGGTGGTGCCCCGTGTGAGTATGCGTGACCTCTAACAACAAATCACGTACAAGTAATGCAAGTGCCGCGCGTCTTTTAACTCACCCACAGAATAGCGGTATGAGGTTTGATCTTCTTCCCTGTCTACAGACACTGTGGTGAGTCTTGTTTTATTTTTAATACCAGTTTTGAGGTTAAGCTATGATAGGACAATATAATTTATAGTTGTACAAATTAGTATGGGTCGACATACCCTCTGTTATCCCGGAGACGTAGAAATCCGGTGGGGAACCTTAGTGGAACTCATGGACTCATGGTCAGAGATATGATCATATAGACGTTCGGAAACATCTTGCGTTGTCTAAGCTCAGAGGTAACCACCCTAATATTCAATAACTTTTATAATTCGTACCAGGTAGCTTTATAGTATGGCACAGTGTTTTGTTTGTTTACCTTATGAATTCCGATCTATACAAATCCTATACTCAAACCAGTTTGATTCACTGACGGACAATGAATCTCTCACCTGAAAATGAAATTGCATAAGAGTGTCGCTGGTCATAACAGATGTATGAAACCATCTTTAGATTGCGTAACTAAGATCACAGTATGAGCCTATAAAGATGTTGAACTGAAAGCGTAATATTAATAGTTGGGCGTCGAATGACGTTTTCCACCATTTAAAGTAAAGACATTGTAGTGGATATGATACATTATTTTCTACAAAGTTGGAGAGTAAAAATATTGCTCAACTTATTTCATGTCAGAACGTAACGCAACTTGAAACGCGGCGCACATTGATTTATTCAGCTTTGGTTTGCTATACTGTCTTGCCAATATAATGCTTACCTAACAAGCAAATTGGTACTAGAAAACAAACTTACCTACAGGTTATATACTAACAGGTTTTTAAATGAAACTGTCAAATGAAAATAACTGACATCAAAAGCAAACGAGAATATTGCAAGCAGTTCAGAATTATACAGCTAGCTAAAGTTACGTGACGATGCACTAGCCCCCCGCTAAGCCATAATGTTGACGCTGATGAGAAAGCATATTACTGTCAAATAACATGATTTAAGGACTTCAAATTAAGATAAACCATAACTAGAACTGATGTAAAAACAATATTACCTCAGTTTATCCAGCTGTGTGGTTTCCAGTTGAGGTAAACTCCAACTTAAGTGCAGGTGGCATCCGGCTGTCCACGTCAAAATCACCGACTCAAGTGAAAATATTTTTTCAAGACTCATCTTCAAGTATCCAAAACATTTCGCGCCATAAACCCCTTAACCAATCATATGAAATTGAAGCTTATGTTGTCAGCATTGACCTCTCCAGAATAAGTCCCGCCTCCGTAACTTCCGTATCCATCCAACTTCCGGGCGTGGATTGTCTATGAGAAATAACATGGCGTTTCGAAATATTATACCGGTAAACATCGGTAGGTAGCGAAGTTGAAAAAGCTGGTGGGCAGATTGGCCTACACACTTCTGCCATATAGATTCCACTGGATTTTTTGATTGTCGGTGCCGTTTAAGTAGTATACTATAGACTATACTACTTAAACGGCACCGAAAATCAAAAAATCCAGTGGAAACTAGATGGCAGAAGTGTGTAGGCCAATCTGCCCAGCAGCTTTTTCTACTTTGTCACCTACAGAGTTTGACAGGTACGATCTTTCAAAACGCCATGTTATTTCCCATAGACAATCCACGCCCGGAAGTTGGATGGATACGGAAGTTAGGAGGCGGGATATATTCTGGAGAGGTCTATAATGGGGAAGATTTCAGAAATAAAATCATCAGTCATTGGACAGCTGAGATATTAGACGATTGGTCATCGTTACTTTTGTAACGAAATTAGAACGGTCGAGCTCGTAAGGGTTAAGCCACACAGTCATCTCAATGTAAGTAAGATAAATAAGGATGTTAATTGTTTTCAGCATTGCCAGCATTGTATATAAAATGATTGTCACTTGGAGGAGACTTGTAGATAACTAACGTTAGCATAGTTAGCTAACTGCTGCTAATAACGTGCTAGCTTCGTCAGGTCAGAGAAGCATGGGGCTGTGCCACTGATCTTTATAGATCAGTGGGCTGTGCACAGTAGTGTAACATTTATTCACCATATAATAATAAAGTTGAAGTGGCTCTGCAATGTAGGCTATGTTTCCGTTTTTTGGCAGCACCATGTTCCTTACATGACATGTCCCAGTGTCCTTGTAACATGCATGCAAGTCTATCTAGCACAGATAATATTAATATCAGTGAATCACACTCGCCTCCCGTTTAAAGGAATATGCCACCCCTAGGTGAAATTGGGTCTCTCCCCGCAGTCCCTAGAGTTGGATGAGTGAGCCAAAGCGTTTTATAGCAGACCCAGCCATTGTCCTAATCTAGAAACGGCCCGTTTAGCTTTAGCTTAGCGTAGTCGCTGTAATCCGGCGCTGCCAGCTAGCATGTCGTTGCAAAAGTGAATCAAATAACTCACGATTTTTTATACTTATTTCTCGTAACCTGTACATTCACATCGAGTACAAATATCAATGCAAATTAACACGAAGGAATTTACTAGACCAATTTAGATTTGGAACTATTTTCGGGCATAGCACCGGCAAAGCACCGCTGCCAGGCGCAAAGACATCACGCAGCATCTGTAAACCCTCAACTTCCGGCAATACACCAGCGTGACTACCAAGTTCTCTGCTACTAGGCTGGCTGACACTGACAGGTGGGCTTTCTCTAAGAGTTCTAATGGCGATAAATATGGAAGATTACACGATAGACGAAGATGATGACTTAGACTACCAAGATCCAAGACCCTACCTTTTCAAACCTGAGTTCACTGAAGAGGAGTTGCGAGCTTTGGATCTGGGAAGAGAGGACGTTGCGACTGGTCAAGGCGAGTCGGATGAGCGAACGAGAGCAAACACGAACTGGTGGTGTGAGTGTGGAGTGTGCCAACCCATGCCAACTGACAGGTAACGGTAAAAGGTAAAGTCGTCATATTGTCAATAGGGTGAAACGGCAGCCTAATGAAGTTATACAATAAAACTGGAAGCGACAATGTGAGTCGGACTAACGTTTCAGTTATAACGTTAGCAACGTATAACCTAAGGAAGGATAGAAATTATACTTACAGGCATGGATGATGAACACTGTTCTGCCTCTGTACAGAAAATGGATGGGACGGCCGTATCCTTCAGATGTAACAGCATTTTTCTCGTAGCATAGGCCTACTGCATTTTCTCTTCGTAGTCCTCCGGTTTGAAATGCTCCTCGCAAACACGATACTGATTGATTTTATCCACTGGAGTTGTTGCAGGAATGCCGAGGGCAGCAAGCCAAAGATTTCTTCGTTCCACTGGGTTTGGAATTCTGTGAAACATTATGTTCGTGTATGTCCTCTGCTTGTTACCGCAGCCCTTCACACAGCAAGTAGCCATTTTTCCCCAGTAGATGTGAAACCAAAGTCCTTCGGTGAAACTAA
>NW_027468881.1:3517500-3520000 GCF_046254945.1 Alosa pseudoharengus
CAGTGAAATTATGGAGTTTTGGGCTCACACACAGCTGCACTTAGAAAATAATTTACTACCTGTGAGCGAGGATCAAAGTGATATTTCTAATAGATAGACCATTTAAACTGAAATATAACTACCATATCACCTATTGCACGTTTCATATTAACTGCTTTGGAAATCCAAAGCATCTAGTGATATGGGTCTGTAGATGTCCATATTGGTGATATGGGTCTGTAGATGGCCTTACTGGTAATATTGGTCTTTAGATGGCAGGTGCTTATTTTTAGACTGCAGGTGTTTAATGTTCGCATCGCATCAGTTAGACAATAGCATCAGAATGGTGATGTTCCTTGTGAGGTGTTTAATGTTAGCATCACATCAGTTAGACGTTAGCATCTGAGTGATGCTCATTATGAGGTGTTTAATGTTGGCGTCGCATCAGTTAGACGATAGAATCAGAATGGTGATGTTCATTATGAGCTGTTTAATGTTGGCATCGGATCAGTTAGACGATAGCATCTGAGTGATGCTCATTATGAGGTGTTTAATGTTAGACGATAGCATCTCATCATGGCATCAGAGAGATGCTGATTGTGAATGAGTTAGAGAAGGGTGCTTTAAGACTCTCCCAGAGGAAAGAGATAAAGAGAGACTGAGTGAGATGAAAGAGACAAGGATGAGGACACAAGAGGTACGGTGATGACTGTGTGTGTGTGTGTGTGTTGTTGGTAGAGTGCAGGCTAGAACTATTCATTTAGTAGTGTGTCCGTGGCAGCCTTGTGACAGGCAGATCGATTTTTATCTGATGTTTTTTACTATAAGAGCAGAGAGTGCCGTCTCCTCTTCCCATCTTCTCCTCTCCTCTCCAGACACACACAAACGCACTGACATACACACACATACACACTCTCACATACACATACAATCTGATAGGCACACACACACACACACACACACACACACACACACACACACACATACACACACACACATTTACTAGCACACACCGACACACACTGATAGGCATGCACACAGTCACAAACCAACAAACAGGGTACACGCAAGCTATCTGACAGACATGCACATACACACACATACACACACACACACACTCACACACACACACACACACACACACAGAAAGAGAGACACACTGATACACAGCATTCTAAAGAGGAACAGTATCGCTCTGTTCTCTGTCCTCATCCCTCTCTTTCTCATTTCAGTCTCAGCCCTCTCCTCCTCTTGTGTGTGTGTGGGTGTGTGTGTCTGTGTGTACTCATCTCTATCCTCCTCCCCTAGCGTCCATCGTGGCCCAGAAGTGGTGGTGTCAGATGCAGCCATGTGTGGACGGTGAGGAGTGTAAGGTCTTGCCCGATCTCACCGGCTGGAGCTGCAGCACCGGCAACAAGGTCAAAACCACCAAGGTCAGTGCACAGGTCAAAGCTCAAATCTCAGAGACGAACAACAGTTCAAAGTTCAAGTGTAGTCACACAAGTGAAATTAAAATGCTGCTATTCTTGATTGTTTTAATAAGGGTCATTACAGATCAACAGGCCAGACAGCTAAAAGTCTGTGTTAAGACATTTCCTGTGAGAAAATCATTACAGATCAAAAGGTCAGACAAAAGTTTGTGTGTGTGTGTGTGTGTGTGTGTGTGTGTGTGTGTGTGTGTGTGTGTGTGTGTGTGTGTGTGTGTGTGTGTGTGTGTGTGTGTGTGTGTGTGTAGAAGAGAGTATCTAGTGGGCTCAGTGAAGCTCTTCTAGATCCCTACTGAAGAGTAAACAAAACATTCCCACACACACCCACACCCACACCCACACACACACACAAACACACACACACACACACACACACACACACACACACACACACACACAGACAGACAACCAGTGCATTGAAAAAGACATGACAAATGAAAGTGAGCAATAAAGCACAGCAGAGAAATGATACATAATTACAGTAAACCTTTTTATTAATGGTTGTGTAGTCGCTGCTTGTGTCCAGAATACACAGGTCTGATGTGACATGGACATCATGGTGTAGTTATCACCTGCTGGAGCTCTGCTAGTGTAGTGGTGCTAAAACTAGCACCTGCTGAAGCTCTGCTGGTGTATCGGTGCTAAAGTTAGTGCCCTCTGGAGCTCTGCTAGTGTAGTGGTGCTAAAGTTAGTGCCTTCTGGAGCTCTGCTAGTGTAGTGGTGCTAAAGTTAGCACCCGCTGGAGCTCTGCTAGTGTAGTGGTGCTAAAGTTAGCGCCCGCTGGAGCTCTGCTATTGTGGTGGTGCTACAGTTAGCGCCCGCCGGAGCTCTGCTATTGTGGTGGTGCTACAGTTAGCGCCCGCCGGAGCTCTGCTAGTGTAAGGGTGCTAAAGTTAGCGCCCGCTGGAGCACTACTACACTGCATCTCATATGGCATACTTCTGTACTTAAAGCGATGGTTCGGAGTAATTTCACCCTAGGGTCCTTTGCACCATGACCCGAGCCAAACACCCTCCCAGAACCTTTTTTCCCTT
>NW_027468881.1:3525000-3532500 GCF_046254945.1 Alosa pseudoharengus
GGAGAGGAGAGGAGAAGGGAGGAGAGGAGAGGAGAGAAAAGGAGAGGGGAGGAGAGAAGGGAAGAGGGGAGGAGAGGGGAGGAGAGGAGAAGGGAGGAGAGGAGAAGGGAGGAGAGGAGAGGAGAGGGGAGGAGAGGAGGGAAGAGGGGAGGAGAAGGGAGGAGAGGAGAGAAAAGGAGAGGGGAGGAGAGGAGAGGGGAGGAGAGGGGCTGGAGAGGAGAGGAGAGGAGGGAAGAGGAGAGGAGTGAAGAGGAGAGGGGAGGAGAGGAGAGGAGAAGGGAGGAGAGGGGAGGAGAGGAGGGAAGAGGAGAGGAGAGGAGGGAAGAGGAGAGAGGAGGACGGAAGAGGAGAGAGGAGGAGAGGGGAGGAGAGGAGAGGGAGCAGTGGCTACTGAAGACCACTGAGTCATTCCTGGCTGTCCTTCAGTGGTGGTCATGTCCACAGGCCTTTAGACGGCGCTGAGGAGTTGCCTGGTATACTCAGAGCCCTACTGCCCCACTACAGAATCTATAGAATGTTGTCATGACATTGCCTTGGTGATATGTTTGTAGTATACTATAGAATCTGATGGTTGTCATGGCATCACTATTGTGATGTTCAGTAGAGAATGGTTGCTGTGGTAGTATTGTTGCGGTGATTTGCTGTGTGTGTGTGTGTGTGTATGTGTGTGTGTGCCTCTTTGCATGTGTGTGTGTTAGAGTGTGCAGTATTACAACGATCACTTGTATTTCTGTGACATTATCATCTGAGTGTCATTCGGTGCGTTTGATCGATCAGCGTCTCAGGGGGAGGGGACCAGCCTAATTGAAATCGACAACAAGGAGGGGATGCATTAGAGAGATGACAGGGTAGTGATGGGTGTTTGTGTGTGTGTGTGTTTAGTGACAGTGTGCACTTTCTGACTTTTAGAGATCAAATCCCCTCTCTCTATAAAAAGAGACTTTTGACTTTTAAGGCTCCTTTATTGACAGTCAAAAAGGAAACCAGGTAACATTAAAACCAACCCATAATAAACCCTCCCTCCACCCCCCACCCCACCCTGCCAAAAAAAACACACACAAAAAAACTGTAACCCAAAATAACAACAAAAAATACAAAAAATAACCCACAAATTATGTGAAAGAAAAAGAAAAAACAATCAACCAGACAGACAGACCAACCTAGCTATCAGTCACCCATCATACGGCTCAAAACTTAAACAGTAGTTCCCCTTCTTCATCCAGTGCACAAATACAACCCTCAACCCCCCATGTTCCATTGAAAAACTCAAGATCACCAATTAACTGATAATACTTGTGCTCAATCCTCAGCCTTGTGGCCAAGGATAGTTTTAACAAAGGCACCCTTTCCCCTGTCCCCTCCACCCTGTTCCTCCGGGACAGCCACACAGCCATCTTAGCCTGTCCAAAAAGAACATTCAGAAAGAAGAGAGAGAGAGAGAGAGAGAGAGAGAGAGAGAGAGAGAGAATGTGTGTGTGTGTGTGTGTTAGGTCAAATTCCTCTGGTTGACACATATAGATTATGTGTGGATGTGCTGGGATTGTTTTCAGTGTGTGTGTGTGTGTGTGTGTGTGGATTACTGGATGTGCATGGTGGGCTGGTGGCCATGCCTGCTTTCCTCCTACAGGGCCGTGTGTAAACCACTCCATCCCTCTTTTTGCACCTCCATCTATTCCTCCATCAACTTCCTCATATATCCCTCCATCATTTTATACCTCCATCGATCCTCCATATTTCTCCCTCTCTCTCTCTGGTTCTCCCTTCTGATGTCCATTTCAAGCCCTTTCTACTTCTTTTATCCCTCTCTCTGACTCACTCTCTATCCCTTCTTTTCTACTTCCTCTGTTTTTTGTTGTCTCTCTACATATATCTCTCTTCTTCTGTCCTCTCTCTCTATTCCTTTTCTTCCCCCCTCTCTCTCTCTCTCACTGTTTTCCTCTTCTGTCTGTCTCTTCTTTGCTCTCTCTCTCTTTCTCTCTCTCCTCTCTCTCCCTCTCACTGTCTTCCTCTCCTCTCTCCCTCTCTCTCTCTCTCTTTCTCTCTCCCCCCCTCTTGCGTGACTTAGCCTCCTGTGCCACTGCCTCTTCCTCCAACGCCATAGAAACAGAGTGGTTCTGGGATGGATCAGGGATCTTAAAGCAGCAGAGCAAAGAGGGAGAGAAAGAGGAAGAGGGGGGGAGGGAGGATGAAGAGGGGGTAGAGGAGGAAGAGGAGGATGAAGAGGAGGATGAAGAGGGGGTAGGGGAGGAAGATGAGGGTAAAGAGGGGGTAAGGGGAGGAAGAGGAGGATGAGGAGTAGGATAAAGAGGGGGTAGGGGGAGGAAGAGGAGGATGAGGAGTAGGATAAAGAGGGGGTAGGGGGAGGAAGAGGATGAAGAGGGGGTAGGAAGGAGGAAGAGGATGGGAGGAAGATGAGGATGAAGAGGGAGAGGAAGAGTGGAGGAGGAAAAAGTGGAGGGGAGGAGGAGGAGGATGAAGAGGGGTCAGGAAGGAGGAAGAGGATGGGAGGAAGATGAGGATGAAGAGGGAGAGGAAGAGTGGAGGAGGAAAAAGTGGAAGGGAGGGGAGGAGGAGGAGGATGAAGAGGGGGAGAAGGAGCGAGAGTGTGTGTGTGTGTGTGTGTGTGGTGTGTATATATGTGTGTGTGTGTGTGTGTGTGTGTGTGTGTGTGTGTGTGTGTGTGTGTGTGTGTCCACCTTAAGAAGCAGAGCCCACTGATCTTGTGATCTGACTGCAGCATCGGCACCGTTAGTGTTTGCACTTTAATTAAAGATTCCTCTCTCTGTGCGGTGTGTGTGTGTGTACATTGGAGAGACACGCGTTGGCACTGTGCCAGCTGCTGAGTGTTTGCCATCTCGGTCTGCCCACGGTAGCACCTGCCTGCTCCGCCTCACACTGGCACCTGAGAATGACTCCAGACAGTGGGCACCATGCCAGTCTGTGTGTGTGTGTGTGTGTGTGTGTGTGTGTGTGTGTGTGTGTGTGTCGATGTTATCTGGGACACCTGCATGTTGCTCTGTGCCAGTGTGTGAGTGAATTAGGCATACCTGTGTGTGTGTGTGTGTGTGTGTGTGTGTGTGTGTGTGTGTGTGTGTGTCTGTGTGTGTGTGAGCAGGCATACACCCCCTGCATGCCAGCTCATATCAGCTCCTATGAGCTCAGCTCCTGAGAGGATGCAGCTGTTCCTTCCTGTCTGTCAGTGGATGCCACATAGTATAGATATCCCACACACTGAAGGAATGACACTGGCCCCCACACACTGACATTGGCCCCCACACATCCCACACACTGACATTACCCCGCCCCCACATCCCACACACTGACATTAGCCCCCCCCCCCCCACACACATCCCACACACTGATTGATTGATTGATTGATTCTTCTTTGACTGGGTGCGGCTGGGTGTGAGCTGGTGAGGAGTGCTTCAGAATGAGCTTAGCTGTCTCTCTTACCTCTAACACCCTTTACAGCAGATACACTGAAATAACAACACACCTCCCCACCCACCAACGGCCTCACAAGAGACTGATGAGTCCAGATCAATATCATTGGATCAATACACCAGTCAATACAAAGAAAACACATGAATTACAAGCACTTCACCATTGTTTCCTTGTTATAATGGTTGTCATGGTTAAGGTGTATGATGGCATGGTGCCATGTATTATGATAGTTTATGTTGTAACGTGAAGTGTAGTTAATAACTTTATTTCACATGCTCATAACTGTAATGTGCCATTATGTATAATGTGTGATTACAGGATGGTGCGGAGCCCATGCTTACTGCCCACCTCTCCTCCATCCCTACAGGTGACCCGATAGTCCACTGGCAGCCCCGACCCCACGCCCCCACGCCACGCCTCCCAGAGCATTCACCAGGAACACTGGAACCAGACCATACCTGAGCAGGACCATACCTGGACAACTGGACAACTGGGCTACACCTGGACTACAGGACTACACCTGGACTACAGGACTACACCTGGACTACAGGACTACACCTGGTCAACAGGACTGTATTTCATCTGCAGGACCTAAACAGGCGACAGGACTAGGAGGGCAAACCCGTTCCTGTGCTACACGAGGGCTCGTGGGCTGCATGTGGCCAGCAGGGCTGACCATGATATCAAGGGAAACATAACAGAGAGGATTACGGCTAGTCCAGAGGTCTGAAATCTACCTGGACACTAGGACCTGCCTGGACTTTGCATTATAACACTGGAACTTGAAGGGTCAGCTGATGCGATGAGGCTGGGCAGCAGGACCACCCCTGGTGTGGGGGTCAGATCCTGGAGCTCAGGACTGGACTCAGACCCTGGAGACTCCCTGGAGGACAGAGCCCTGAACCAGAACCCAATTTAGCCACTCGGAGCCCAACCGGCTGCTGGCTCTATCTCTCTGTCCACCTCTGAGACCAGCTATCTCTGGACCAGAGTCAGTCGGACGGACTGCAGAGTGCGGTCCAGAAGCAGCTGGGTATTGGTGGGTGGCTATGTATCTTAGGAGATGGAGACAGGGATGAGAGATGTTAGTAGCCTGTGGACACACACACACACACACACACACACACACATGACCAAACACACAAATAGGGAAAAATGGACGACCTATACTCTCATTCATTCACTCAGTCTGTCCAGAGGCATTTTTTTCATTTATATTTTGCTTTTTGACCCTCATGGGACTCGCTGGGTGTTGCTCATGTTCTAGATACGTTTTCACCCTTTTTGATGCTTCCTGTAACCCTGTGAACTTTCAACTTTCACCCTCTGACCCACAGGAGGGCCTTGACCTCTTGAATCTTGACCATGCCAGATACTGACACTGAATCTTGGAGTGCTCAACCCAGACACACACATACACACAACACACACAGAGACAAACACACACACACACACACAACCCCGTGTAGAATATCTGCAACTGTTTCCTTTCCTTTTTTCTTGCCTTTTTTTCTAAAGACTGAGCTCGACTCGACATCAGCGGCGTGAGACAGGGGCTGACTAGATGTCATGGTACATAAATAATCATGTAAAAAGAGAAAAGGAAGCTTCGTATAGCAAATCAGATAAAAGAGATCTTTGACGGTTTTACTATCTGTGTTTTTAAAGGCCTGGTCCCAACTATTGAGTAAATGTGTCAGTATTATATGAAATAAATAAAAAATATTTCAAAAAACTAAATCTGGTGTGCTGTTTTTCCAACAATATCAAACAAAGGCTACTGTATAGACAGTCACACAGTGTATCTATACACATCAGTGGCGGACCGTCAGGGCCTTCAAGACCTTCTCTGAAGGCCTAACTATTTTCAAATGAATGAAAAATAATAGTGTCTTTAATAACATTGTACTTTACCATTTATTATTCGCTTCTTCTTCTCCTTCCCAATCGTTCTTGACTAGGCTAAACATATCCTACCGCTGTCCGCTATATTTGATTGACAGATTGTGTGAACAAATAGTGAGGGCGTGCGATACATTTTTATCCAATCGCGTGTCTTTCCTTGTTAAGGCCCGCATCAGGCCTTCACAAGGAATCACTGCGTTTTCGGTGCCTAAGCAACCATTAGAAATCATATGTTTGGATTCTGGTTGATTGATGGCTACATCTGACTGATTAGCCAATCAAATCGACCTATTATGGCGAGGAAGGCAGGTCTGACTACAGCTGGGCCTGCAATGTTCCAAAAGAATACCCGGAACCGTTCATCACGAATTTTGACGCTATCTATTTGACTTGAGGAACTTCGTGAGCATCTTCTGTCAGTCAGACTGACATTTACTGGAAAAGTACATGTCACACTGGCATGGCTTTGGTTATAGCTATGGACAGTATATTGACCGTTTTTGTTTAAAAAATATATATTGATAAGCCTTCATTAAGCAAAATTATATCATGTAAAGTTACAGTGTCAACTAGGACTACATGTTAGCAAGATGCACATAATGGCAGCTAGCTCTGCACGTAGCTGGTCAGTAGCCTATGCAGGAATTGGTAAGTTTTGTTTCATGTTTATTTGATAACATAGACTTGTAATACAGTACATGCTTGTAATCTGGCCCTTTTCTTTATAAAAAGTGTTTTTGTGCTGCTTGCAAACCGCAGTGCTTGGTTACTATACTAGATTGTATGCTAGCTTGAAGTTGTGTGTGAGTTGATGTGGCTTTGGTGAAGCTGTCTGGATCGGCATCTATGTGAAAATTGTCATTTGCCTTGGTTTCTTGCCCTGCTATAGTCTGACTATTTATATATCTGTGTTTTGTGGACATTATTGGTGAAATCAATGGCGTGGCCATCAGACATTATGAAATAGGCAACAAGCAGTAGTAGCAGCATAGGGCAATACATTTTCTGACTTTTATGTTTAATATCATGGTGGTGTGCTGAGAAATTTTCTTAGCATTTTCTGTTGAGACACTTTGTCATAAATACATTTGGCAAACACTGATAGCCTTCTGTAGTTCCACATTAGCTTTTGAGTAATCAGGGCAGCAGCACAACCTAAAACAGTTGCACTGTAACGTTAACGTTAAAGCTACAGCTAAGTAGGAGAGCCCTACAAACAGTCTGAAGCAAGTTTGCTGATGTCAGATTAAACTATTAAATGAACACATCATTGTAGACCTGTGGCAGTGCCATATGTGCGTGCAAGTCATGAACATAAGTTAGGCAACCGATAGCCTATTTCAAAATAGTCTGCACAAACTAATACTTGAGCGCACTTGGTGTTCACTTTCAATATGACATGGACTAAATTGCACGTCTTCACCAGACAGTAGCAGGCAGCAGATTAATGAATATGGGTGATAAATGAGTAGCTTAGCCTAGCAGCCTATTCACTTTGCTGCTGATAAGGATGATGGTCGGGTGCTATTCGCCTAATAAAGATCTAAGCAATGCGGAATTCAGCTCGGAACATTAATTGTTTGTCTAACGAAGATTCTAGAGTGATATGCCTACATAGATTTGCGTGAGATAGAGAAAACTTTTCCCCCACCGTGAAATGCTGGGAAATTGCACATTTTAATGCTGAAATGCAAAAAATAATCTTCGGGGGGTATCCCCCCCGGAACGCCCCCCTTTTATTATTTTTTGTCAAAAAATAGTCATCATTGAAGGCCTAACCACTGAACACACGGTCCGCCACTGATACACATACATATACAACACACACACACCACACACACACACACACACACCACACACACACACCACACACACCACACACACACACACACACACACACCACACACACACAACCTCACAAACACCTGGAGCGGGTTGCACAGGACTTAGGACCAGTCTTAAGCTAAGACTGGCGTAACTCAGCGTTCTATCTAAAATGATGTTGCGCCTGTTGCACCACGCTGACTTAGGCTGCTCTCTCTCTAAGTCTGGTCTTAAATGTTACGCCCTGTCGAGAGGAGACTTGTGTTAAGCCAGAGACCATTTTCTGTGTTGGTTTCTATAGTAATTTTCACAAAACCGTTGAGTGCA
>NW_027468881.1:3537500-3547500 GCF_046254945.1 Alosa pseudoharengus
TGTACTTGTTTCTGTGTGTGTGTGTATGTGTGTGTGTGTGTGTGTGTGTGTTTGAGTGTACACTGGCTCTAGTTTTGTCGGTGCTTGTCAGGCCTGTGAAAGATGCACACTCTTTTTAAACACACACACACACACATACATTTCACACACCACCACCAAAACACACTCATACCCTCCACACATCCACACAGAAAAACATGCATACAAAAAAATATGTTTGCATATACTTCACACACCCACATACACACCCCGCACACTCCAGTTATATCACAGACTAACTCTCCCTAACACACACACACACTCTAATACACACCCAAACATACACTAACTCTTTTAATATCACATTTACTATAAAAACTTACGTACACACACACTCTCTTACATCATGACACACTCAGTCATACACTCTAACTGAAATATCATGTTCTAGGAGTACTTTCCTGTCAAGTCAGTTATGTAGGTACAGCTAGCAGAGCATGAGAAGAGTGATTTAACTAGACTGTGTGTGGGGGGGCTTGTGTGTGTGTGTGTGTGTGTGTGTGTGTGTGTGTGTGTGTGTGTGTGTGTGTGTGTGTGTGTGTGTGTGTGTGTGTGTGTGTGTGTGTGTGTGTGTGTGTGTGTGTGTGCGTGCGTGCCCCTGTCTCTCCTGACTGCAGTAATGTAATTCTCTGTGTCAGTCTTCAGCTTCTGATCACGCCATGCATACACTCCTTGCCCCATTCAGTGGAAGTGACATCATCTCTTCCATATCTTCATCTCCCTTTGCTTTTTCCCATCGGTGTGAGACTTCAGCTCAGGGATTCATCTGACTCTTTTCACATTTGCTATTCCTGGCCTGGCGCTGATCACCCATACACATAGTTTATATCTTCCTTGTAGTTTTGTTACGCTTAAACTGGAAAAAATTATGTAGACACACATACAGATTCACTCAAGCACACGCACACACACACACGCACACAAGCATTTGCTGGAGACCTCCTGAGTATACAGAGTGAAGGGAAACTGAATCAGCTGGAGTGTAAACATTAGTCTAATTACTATCTCCAACAGGGTATCTTCCAATGACATTTCAGCAGCGTCCCCCCATGAATATTCACATGTTGACATTTGCGTCGGAATGTGTTCTAATTGGACGGGATGCCAGGAGGAGCCATGGGAATACTGGAAGCGTTCCACACCAATCATACTCATTAGAGCCGAGATGCTGGATTTTGATTGGATAACGGAGGGACCTTCTACGTTGGGCAACATAAGAGCTACAGTAACGAAATAAACAATTAATGTTGTGTTGGGATGACATCATGTTAGATGACATCATTATAGATATGATAATACCTTTCTTTTGATGTTCCATTTAAAATAAATGTTGACGTTAAATGCAGATTAAGCCCACTAGTGTGTGTGTTGGAATATTATGTGAGGGAGTTATTGTACAGTATACATATTGTACTGTACATAGGTGTATGAGGGAATTCTTGCATGGCTTCATATAGACATTAGAGCAATACTATGCAACAATATGGCTTCATATAGACATTAAAGCAACAATATGGGCAACACTTTATAATAACTACACACAATTCATCATTTATTAAGCCTTTGTTACTTATTAGTTTATGGTTTGTTCATCATTAGTAATTTATTGTTCATACATAATTTATCATCAGTAAAGCATTTGTTCACACAGTTATAAATGGTTTGTTCATAGTAAATAAGCCTGTCCAAAAAATATGTGTAACACTTTACTTGACAGTATCGACATAAGAGTGACATGACACTGTCATGAACACATAACACTGTCATGACACATGAACCCTAACCTCTAACCCTAATCCTAACACTAACCTTAACCTTAACCCTACTGTAACCCTAAATATAACTCTAATCCTAACCCTAACTTGGTATGACAAAAACCGAATGTCACTTAATAACAGAAGCTTTGTCATAAACGTTTATGACTTGTTTATGACACGTTCATGTCAGTGTCATGTCAGTCTTATGTCGATACTGTCAAGTAAAGTGTAACCAAAATATGTTTGTAAGTACATGATATATACTTAATAAATGAAACAACCACTTATAAATGAAATCATTTTCCCATTATAAACCAGTTGTCAACTATTACAAAATGCTTTGTTTAGATAGATAGATAGATAGATACTTTATGGATCCCCAGGGGAAATTCAAGTATTGAATTATCGTTTGTAAAGCATTGCTCCTATGTTAATTGTCATAAATAAAGTATTTGTACACACAGTTATAAATGGTTTGTTTATAGTAAATAAGCCTATATCTAAAATATGTTTATAAATTATTGTTAAATTCTCACAATATGGTCTCATACAGACATTAAAGCAAAACTATGTAACAATATGCCATTTTGTGAGGTAACGCTATGGCTATTGGACTAGGTAATGCTATGGTTATCGGGCTAGGTAATGCTATGGTTATTGGGCTAGGTTATGCTATGGTTATTGGGCGGTAATGCTGTGGTTATCAGGCTAGGTTATGCTATGGTTATTGGGCTAGGTTATGCTATGGTTATCAGGCTAGGTTATGGTTATCGGGCGGTTATGCTTTTATCATGCGACTAGTTTTGGTATTTTAAAATTCATTGTCTTATGATGGACAGATAAACATGTGCTTGTAGGAACACACTGCAAAAATGAAAGAAAGCCTTTCACTATATGGCCAACAATTTTAACAAGCCTTTCACAGCACTGACTATATGTTAAGAAGCTTCTAGTCAAAGAAGCTATTATTATATATATTTGGTTTCACAGGCCTTTTGGCAAGCTAGCTCGGGAGTGTTAGACCAAAACTCCACATCCTTTAACTGGTCCTGAGACATCAGTGAGTAGAGGGCTTACTCTGGGGGTCGTTTCTAGAAAGCATCGTTTGCTAACTTGCGTCGCAACCTTGGTAGTACGTTCCATCGTTCTTGGATTTGGTGTTTCTAGAAAGGGTAGTTCGAACTCGCAATCGCAAACAAGGATGCAAAGTTTGGTCGTTTGAACTACTGCCCCTAGGCAGTCGCACTTGTGTCGTTCCTTGGTAGTTCCTGTTGGTGTCCGGAGCGCCTAACCAAAAATCACAACCGCCTAACCAAAATTTGCGAAGTGGATGTTTATCTCGTGACTCAATGATTGATCTATCCTGTAGCTTAATTTTGATTAAGACACTGACTCCCCTACTTGGCTCATTCTTGCTATTTATGTTAATTCAAGTATTGCCTTGCTTTTAGTATCATAATCTTCACAGTCCCTTACATCAGCAGTGATAAATAGTGTAGTGGCTAAAGCAGATGACTTATTATCCCAACGTTGTAGGTTCGATTTTCTTATGATGTGAGATTGTCCTCTTGCTTCTCGCTACCTGCAGGTGAACTAGTGTGACATTCAATTGATTTTGACTGATGTATTATAGGCCTACCTATGGTCTCTCGATGTAGAGAAACTATATACATAAATATGTATGGTCAAAACCTATTGTTGTGTCTCGTAGGCCTACTCTTAGTCAGAGATGAAAAGAAGACATAGGACTCGAACTCCGGCCGAGCGCTCAGCGCACTGACGCACTGCCGTTAAGCCACGAGACAGTTGATATGCTATGGGATACCCAGACATTTGTCCAGGCTATATATTTTTTCCAACATAGATATTTAACACAAATAATGACTCATATTGGTCTGCTTAAATTAACTGTTTTATATGCTTGCAATAGGTTTAGGTTTTGGCTGATGGCAATGACAATGCCAGCATTAATCACTCGGTTTAGATTAGAAAAGTGTCGACATAGGCCGTGACAGAACATTTCTAGGGGGTGGGGTATTATACGTTGCCACTGTTTCCACCAATGATATGTATCGCTGCATCATCAACAACGTTGTTGGAACTACGGTTTTCTAACGTCGGAGGTAGTGAATTGTGACACAGGTACGATGCTTTCTGGAAACAGGTGTAACAGTGTCGTTGTTTGGTCGCAAGTTGCGTCGTACCATGGTGGTTGAGCAACGTCGTTGCTAACTTTTCTAGAAACGACCCCCTGATACACACAGAGATCCAGGATGAGAACGTCAAGGCTTGCATGCCCATGTGGCCAATGACAGAAGGCTTGGCGTTATTGTTACCAGATGGCCAGGAGATAAATTAGCACTCCGATTTCACCATATCATACACATCATCTCCTGTTCCCACAAGACGGGTAATTAGCATAAACATTTTTCAGTGTAAGTGGGAATTGCATCTAAATTATCAAGATTATCTCAGAAAAGAATTCTAAATTGGATTTACTGAAGACCATATTCCCTGTTGTGTGTGTGCGTGTGTGTGCACATGTTTGTGTGTGTGTTGTGTGTGCACGTGTGAGCGTGTGTTTGAGTGTGTGTGTTGTGTGTGCACGTGTGTGTCTGTGTGTGTGTGGGTGTGTGTGCACATGTGTGCGTGTGTGTGCGTGTTTTATCTGTTCATTTTCATTTGGCTTCAATTCAAGCAAAGCATTGGCCGTTGGCCGTATAGCAGCCAATTAATAGTATTAAATCAATAAACCTGTAATGCACCACTGCAGCCGTGTGTTTAAGATCACAGTAATGAGACACTAAAACATGGCAGCAGTGAACACACACACACACACACACACACACACACACACACACACACACACTTCACTTCACTTTACAACTCCCTCCCTGCTACATGTAGTTACCCAGTGGTCCGCTGCTCTCTGAACACTACACACACACATACACACACAAACACACATATGGTTCCACAGGAGGGACTTTGCCCAGTCATTGCCCAATAAAAGTTATGGTAGTTCAAGAATCTGCTAAGAGTGCCATCCTTAAGAGCAAAAGTAATCCCTCTGGTTAAAGAAGAGAAGAGAAAAGAAGAGAGGATAAGAGGAGAGGAGAGAAGACAAGAGAAGAGAAGAGAGGAGAGAGGAGAAGAGAATAGAAGACAAGAGTGAAGAGGAGAGAAGACAAGAGAAGAGAAGAGAGGAGAGAGGAGAAGAGAATAGAAGACAAGAGTGAAGAGGAGAGAAGAGGAGAGAGGAGAAGAAAGGAGAGCAGAGACAAGAGGAGAATAGAAGATTTTAATTTTTCATCTGAATTTTCCATCTGAATCCGAATGTCCATCTGAAGAGAGAGAGAGAGAGAGAGAGAGAGCTCAGGTTCAGTGATGCAAAACACTAGCTGAACCTTCTGGATGCCATTACAGTGAACGAATGAACGAACGAACAAACGAATGAATGAACGAATGAATGAATGAATGAATGAATGAACAAATTAATTAATGGATGGAATGATGGATGACTTAGCTGTCTGCACTAGCATGGCTGAATCCAGATCCAAATCTGCTCTGAGTCACATTGATCCAGGCCACATCAGGGCCATCTGTGGGCCACATCAGGGCCATCCGTGGGCCTGATCTGTCCCTAGTCCAGATCAGATTTGGGGACAGCCGTGGCCTACTGTTTAGCACTTCGGACTTGTTACCGGAGGGTTTGCCGGTTCGAACCCCGACCAGTAGGCACAGCTGAAGTGCCCTTGAGCAAGGCACCTAACCCCTCACTGCTCCACGAGCGCCGCTGTTGTTGCAGGCAGCTCACTGCGCCGGGATTAGTGTGTGCTTCACCTTACTGTGTGTTCACTGTGTGCTGAGTGTGTTTCACTTGGGATAAATGCAGAGACCAAATTTCCCTCACGGGATCAAAAGAGTATATATACTTATACTTATATACAGACCTGGGGCCTCATTTATAAAAGTGTTGCGTAGAAACCATCCTTCATTTGATCTTAGATAATTTCTGAAATAATTGTACGTATGATTCAGAGAACACGAACGTACGCACAAAAAAACGTGCGTACACCACCCTTCCAGATGTGCCCATTATAAATCACAAATGAACGTCAATTTGTGCGCAGCCGGATGGTTTTAGGTCTCCGCCTTGTAAACACCACCTCATCAATATCATTAGCATATGTTTTAATGAAATCAATGGCCTAAAAGCTGTAGCCTATGAAAAATTATATATTGAAAACATTGTATAGGCCTAGCCTATGCCATCTGATGTTAACTAGCCTATATGCGTCAGTTCGAATAGCTTAACTAATTATGTCCAGCAAAGCTTTCTGGAAAGAGTTCGCATCCATGTCCATTGTCCTCTGCTCACTTTCATTCCTTTTGCTTGCAGTAATGTGAACTAGATGTACCGCAGAGCGGTACAAAATATGACCGCCGCCCAGTCCAGCACATTTTTTCCACAAAAAGAAATCACGCTGAAAGGCCTATATGATTCTAACTGTCTCACTAAATTGCATTATCCACACTCAATTCTCACTGGTATCTGCTAGACAACAAGTACCAAAACATGATTAGTTGATAGATTTCACATGTAAAATTCATTTTATACAACCCCACCTCCATCTTGCCTGTTCATAATTATGAGAAATTCTTGATTGTTTGTGTTATGTTTATGTTATGTGTTTGGGTGTGTGGGTGTGTGTGAGTGTGTGTGTGTGTGTGTGTGTGTGTGTGTGTGTGTGTGTGTGTGTGTGTGTGTGTGTGTGTGTGTGTGTGTGTGCGTGCTTGTGTGTGTGCCTGCGTATGTGCCTGTGCATGGAAGCGTACATATGTCTACTGTGTGAGTATGTGTCATACGCAGTGCCGGCCCAAGCCTTTTGGGGGCCCTAAGCAGAATTTGATTTGGGGGCCCCCTCCCACAACGCAGTCACCTGTGCTTGGCGATAATTGACAACTTCACACTATAATGTCATATTATAAATTAATACAGTGAGGTTATGTATTAATACAGCGACTGATTATGAACTACTGTCCCCCTGGACACAGATGCATAAGGACCCTCTCCCCCTACCCTCTTTGTGCAAATGTGGGTACAAATGGGTGTGTGTGTGTGTGTGGGGGGGGGGGGGGGGGTTAGATGTGATTTCCTGTATTCTGGTGCATTTTTGGGATGGTCAGCTGGAGAAGGGCAGTACCTAAATTTGTTCAGATTCATAGCCTTGTGCTTTTTGACTTATTGGTAGTGAATTCACACAACTACTTGGGGTTCAGGGTCCCTTGACCTCTTGGGCTCAGTAGGCTCATTCAGTAATCCATCCTTGCTCACATGCCAAAAATGTTTTGGGGCTCCAATATAGACTTCTGGCCCCATGTGCTTGGTAAACCAATGTATTAATATAGTTGTTATTTACACCAACCCTGTCACCTTTTAATCTTAGAGGGTACTAAAATCACAGATTTATTTGAAACATTCATATTCAAAGTGAAGCACTAAGGGTGGTTTACTGAAGTTGAATTGACAAATAACAAAATACAACAGCATTTGTATTTGTTGTAAACAAGTACATCAGTTTAATGACTTGTTTTTCAACAGATTTGCTGAACAAATCCGCAAATGTGCATTAAATGAGCAATTTTCAACTACAAAATAAAAACAAAATAGACAAACATTAATAATCAAAAATAAAATGTCCCAAAAAATAGATAATTATTCCTACTTCGTTCCTGGTTTTTAGGCATCTGCAACTCTGCAGTGGACGAACCTGCAATGATTAAATAAATACATAAATAAATAAAAAAAAAACGATGTTAAATGTGTCGTGTCATATTAACAGGCTATGTAACCATTTGCCATCAAGAAAACCTCACCTTCTGGTAGGTAGAGTTAGGTAGAGGTAGAGATGTGCTCCAAAGGACTTCAACAGTGTCTCTGAAAAAAAACAAATATTGCATAAGTGCATAGTTGATCGAGCAGAATGAGTTTATTTTGCTATCATTACTTACACTCAAATAACAAGCAATTCCACATGTAACAATTCATATTCTATTGGCAAATGAGGCATAATCAAAAGAGTATACTTAATTGCAGTATGGTGAACGCTTAACATGGTGATCTACTGCAGCCTAAATATTAGGGTAGCACCGCTACATCACTTGCCACTATCTTAATCAAATGTAAATTTATTTTCATCACAGAAGTCTCCCCACCCAACATGGTATATTTTCTCAAACACTATACCATCTCTCTCCAAAGATCTTAGAGCAGAGCGCACGTACTGTTCCATCTTTGCCTATGAAGCTGGAACGTTACCGATGCCCAGAGTCGCGCTAGTCAGTGGGTTGGGTTGGGACTGGGAGCCTGGGCTTAGTCTGTTGTTGCTATCAGACTTACCACTATGTCACATATTATAGAGCAGTAATAAACTATCAACACTTTCAGGTGCGAAATCAGAAACAATCCCTCTGTGGTAAATTTGCCTTCAGCTACGTTTTCATGTAGCTACTGTAGTGCTAATGTCCACTTCAGTCAGCTAGCTAACTTTAATTTACGACATAATAAGCCCACCTAGAGCTAGGGTACATGCTTGATTGAACATCCAAAACAATCCCAATATCCTTGACATCTGAAATACATCTAGATAAATATATATTAATGGGAGACATTTCTCTGTTGATGGCGGAGATTTAGCTCTGGTGATGGCTTATATTAGATCATGACAGCTAGCTAGCTACCTCAAGCACAAAACATACTGTAAATAATCATGCAAAACATACCTACCCATCTTGCTCGTTTTTCTCCTCCTCTGTCATTTTCTTCGTTCTGTTTTCGGCACCAGAGGGATACGTCCTTTTTTGTGACTTGTCTGAACATTACCGTCTCTTCCGATTGTTGAACTTGATGCAGTGTTTGCACGAATTGTATATGCACCCGAGGTGTCTACTTTATGCGCGTGACTCAAAGGCTGGCAGACACAGTAGCAGTAGGCAGGCATATTGATCATGAAATCATAATTTTCTTGATTTGAATGATAATTGTTTCATTTATTCATTCATTGATGTCACTTGTTTACGTTATTTATTATGTAAAAAAAAAAAAAAGAAACTCGATTGGGGGCCCCCTGGTGGCCAGGAGGCCCCAAGCAGCCGCTTAGTTCGCTTATGCCTCGGGCCGGCCCTGGTCATACGTATGATTACTGTGAATGTGTGTGTGTGTGTGTGTGTATCTGTTTGTGCACATGTGTGCACATGAACTGGGTTAACATGACCCCTGGAGGCAAATATACGGAAAAAATGGTCATCCTAGGTCCTACAGTTCTCAAGATATTCACAGAGAACTGTGTCTGGCAAAACTTGGCATGCATTCGGAGGGTGTCATAATGATCCTACACTTTCAATTTCGTGCAGTTTTGACCATGTCAGCCAGAGATATTGTGATGAAAACACCTAATTTTTTGCTTTTTAATTTTTAACTAGGTGGCGCTATACATGAAATAAGTGTTAATGGGATGGGTTGACATGGCCCCTTGAGATCAACATACAAAAAAAAGGTGGACCTCCTAGGCCCTACGGTTCTCGAGATATTCACAGAAAACTGTCTCCGGCCACCTACAGGCCAGTTGGTGTATAGTAACATAAATTAATTTATTGTGTGGCCCCCCATGAACGGAATTCCACGAAACTTGGCGTGCATTCAGAGGGTGTCATAATGATCCTACACTTCCAATTTCATGCAGTTTTGACTATGTTAGGTCACAGATACCTGCGATTACAACACCTCATTTTTACTTTTTTGTGTTTAACTAGGTGGTGCTATACATGAAATGAGTGGTTATGGAATGGGTTGACATGGCCCCTTGAGATCAACATACAAAAAAAAAATGGTCCTCCTAAACCCTACGGTTCTCGAGATATTCACAGAAAACTGTGTCTGCCCTACCCTCCTTTCGGGGGGTGCAGTCCAGCGGGGGGGCTACAGAGCAAAACAAAAAACGATGGTTCCATGCTATCCATATGGGGTTACATGCCCACCAAGTTTCGTCTACCCCGGTCTTTCAGTGTCCCGGGAATCATTGACGGAAATTTGGACATGCGAAAAAAAAAAAAAAAAAAAAAAAATCTGACTAAACCTATATGACCGCCGCTTCGCTGCGCGGCGGTCATAATAATCAACATTTAGTAGCCTATGTTTAGGC
>NW_027468881.1:3555000-3605000 GCF_046254945.1 Alosa pseudoharengus
GTGTAATGTAGACAAGGTAAAATAAAAAACTATTTCAGTGCAAGAACAGGTTGAGGTAATAGGGTTATAGCCATTCATTCATTCAGTATTGTATCAGAAGCCTGACCGCAGCCATTGATCATGTGTGCTAGTATAGCATGAAAAACAGTGTAGCAGTAAAACAGTAGTGAAAACATTAGGCTGTGTACAATAGTAAAACAGTAGTAAAACAGTAGTAAGCAGTAGTGGGCAGTCAGTACTCAAATTACATGTACATGGAGAGGGTGGAGAGGCAGACAGACTAAGCAGAGAAGTCTATCTCTCCTCTTCCCTTTAGTGAGGCATTGAACAGTTCAATGGCCCTAGGAACAAATGACTTCCTCAGCCTTTCAGTTGTGCATGGCAGTGAGCGAAGTCTCCAGCTGATCAAGCTCTTTTGGTTTTTGATAGTGCTGTAGAGCGGATGACATTCATTGTCCAAGATGTGGATCAGTTTGTTTAGGGTCCTTTTGTCAGATATTGAAGTGATGCACTCCAGTTCAGCTCCCACTACCTCTTCATGCAGACAAACCTTTCAAATTCATTTAGACATACACACACACACACACTCATGCAAACAGCAGGACCTCCACTATGGAAGAATATTAGAATCAAATGTTTTGTACGTTTGTATCATGTTTTGAAACTGTAGAAATTATTTGTAAATGTAAAAATTATCTGTACAATTAATTGTCGATATTGCAAATATACCTTACACTTACAAATCTATTCTACGGGTACGGATCAGTTATACAGCTACAAATCATCCTACAGTTAAACATATTTTACCATTACAAATATATTCTACAATTACAAATCAATATTCTACGCACAAAAAGTTGTCCTACAGTTACAAATCTTTTCTGCAGGTGCACAGACTTTTGCACCACTTTAGGGATGAGAAGCGTCTCATATGTATTGTGTGTGTGTGTGTGTGTGTGTGTGTGTGTCAGGATTTGTAACTGTAAAACTGATTTGTGATTTAACAAAAAAAATAACACTAACGGTTTTAAGTATTACTCATATGTCCTTCACTTTAGGCTAGGCCTACTACCTTCTGTGAACTGTCCCCTATCTAAGCAGATTCATGAGCCACACAGTAAATGTAGGCTAATAAAGAAGATAATCATCGGTGTATAATAGTGTAGTGTCGGTGGATGTACATGTCTGATGTTGAATTAGTGTCTCCCAGAATGCAGTGCGAGTGAATGCTATAATGTGTAATGTCGGTTATAATAGTTGTATTTGCATTTACCATGTTGTGTATTTGTTAGCGTGTTAGTCTCTTTGGTTGTACCTCATGTGTTTATCCCCGTGTTGATGTATGTGGTAAACCCTTATTGTGTGTTACATGTGTGGCTGAGACTATCCCTGTGTTGCCCTACAAGTATGTAGTTGTCTGTGTTTGCCTTAATTTCTGTTCCACTAATGGCTGCCCTGGCCAAAGGTGATCCTTGTCTGCGGGTGAGATCGCTACATTGGTGTCAGAAGTGGGATTGGGCCCCCCCCGGGGCAAGAAGATCCACGCACGCAGATCAAGATGGAGAAGAAGGCTAAAGACCAGACCAGCAAGATGGTGGCGAAACTCAGCAAATGTTCCAATAGTCATTTTAAGGACTAGCCATCTCGCTGAGCTCACCACTGCGGAGGATGGAGGACCCTCCAGCCCGGCGCGGGGACCAGCGGGACCAGCTCTGCATAGCCGACGAGAGCAGCCGGAGGAAGCGGCCCCGGCTGATGTCACAGAGGTGTCCGTGGCCAGCAAGAAGTTCCCGGCTTGACGCCGATGTCGATGCTGCTGTCGATCTCATCCCTAGAGAGCGCAAACTCTTGGGCAACCTCAGAAGATGACCACAGCGGCCGGGTTTCCACCGCCAGCAACGGGAGAACTTTCAGAGCGTCAGCTGCCGGTCAAGATGGTGATGGAGTCATAGCTGCTAGTTCGGGAGCTTGCGGTGCTCCAGCTGGTGGCCAAGAGGGCAGTGTCGACCTGTAGAGCCTTGGGAGCTATCATTTTGTGGACTGTTTCAGATTTAAAGTGCGCACGTTCCGGTTGACAGAAGTCTGCACAATGTTTTTCACGCTTTGTGTGTGAGCTGGGAGGGTCGGGGTCTCCATTCCCTGCCACAGTGGGACCTCGACGTGGACTGCTGACCGCCTGGAGATCGGCACACTGTGGACAGGTGGCAACGGCCACGAGCTGTCACAGAGGCCAGAAGGGGCTACCGAACGTCCAGGGGTTCCAGCGTATCGGGGGGTTCGGTTGCAGTGGGATTGTTTGTTTGTTGTTTAAGGTGGCGCAGCTGCACTGCTAGGAGACCGAGGGCCCAAGCGACACCACGACCCGCGACTGACCGGTTCTGGTGCTTGTGCGGGGGGGAACTGACGTGGCAGAAGCAGCCGAGAGCCTTTCCAGTCAGGAGGGGTTTTTGTTGGAGAGTGCCGGGTCTTTCTGCGGGAGCGGCTCCGAGGACTGATCGCCTGGGGGTCGGAGTTGAGGGCAGGTGGCGGCGGTGGCCTCAGAGCTGTCGCGACTGGCCGGGAGCGGGTCACCGACAGCATATGGGGATCCTATGTCTACAGAGAAGCCCTGGCCACCTCGCAGCCAGAAGCTTTTCGGTTCACTTGGACTAAGCACTGGGACTGACACCGACACGCAGCTGCAAGCGGTGAGCTGAGCTGTCATTGCCGGGGACGACAATGGCTCGGGGGGGGGGGGGGGGGGGGGGTTATGTAGCGTCAGTGGATGTGCATGTCTGACATTGAATGAGGGTCTCCCAGAATGCAGTGCAAGTGAATGCTATAATGTGTAATGTCGGTTATAATAGTTGTATTTGCGTTTACCATGTTGTGTATTTGTTAGCGTGTTAGTCTCTTTGGTTGTACCTCATGTGTTTATCCCCGTGTTGATGTGTGTTAACCCTTATTTTGAGCTGCTGAGACTACCCCTGTGTTGCCCTACATGTATGTAGTTGTCTGTCCTTTATGCCTGTTCCACTAATGGTCATCCTGGCCAAAGGTGATCCTTGTCTGCGGGTGAGATCGCTACAATAGGCTATACTTGTCACTGGCTTTCTTCCGGGGCAAACGTATGTCCAGAGCCCGTCTGTCCTTTTATATTAGCTATTAAACTAGCGTAGTTAGCTAATTATAAGTTCAGTGGCATTAGGCTATGCCAGCTATTGGGAGACAAAAGACCATAGGCCTACGTTTGCTCCGGAAAACATTAATTGATTAATTGTGCTGTGGATTGTCATGACAGAGAAGTCTTAGTATGTTAAGCTTAGGTCACTAGCCTATTGCGTTTACTTTTTGATAGCTAGGTTATTTTGCTAATCGCTATTCAATATGATGTGGATGGTCATTGTACGCTTGAGATGCGAGGTGGAGGAAGAGGAGTAGGAGGTGGAGGAAGAGGAGGTGGAGGAAGAGGAGGTGGAGGTGGAGGAGGTGGAGGAGGAGGAGGAAGTGGAGGGAATGGATGCTGGAAGCTGGATGGAGGGTAAGGGGGGGAGCTCTGTGTCGTCTGGACTAAAAGCTTTCTCCTCCTGCAGTCAGCTAACCTCCCTCTTATACTGAGTCACTCTGCTACTTTTATCTATTTCCTGGACAAAATAGACACACACACACACACACAGACACACACACACACTCAATGAAAGGGTTTCCATCTCACAGCACTGTACTCCAGACCATCCTGTGTCTCAAAAATATTTATAGTCAATTTGCTGTACTGAGGTTACCACTGCCTCTACACACTTTCACACACACACACTTACACACACACACTTACACACACAAACACACACTCACACACACAGACTCTCTCTCTCCCTCTCTCTCACACACACACATATATACACACACACATACACATACAAACACACACTCCGTTTGTGAGTGTCTGTGAAACATTCATGTGCAGCTGCTGCTGCTGCTGCAGTGTTGCCGTGGCGATCTGAATAATTCAGAGCTGTAACTGCAGAAAGTGTTTAATTGGAACTCAGGGCTCGGACGCAGACGCAGGAGACGTGTTTGCTCAGAGCACAGGGGTCACGTGTCCTGCAGCACGCCTCTCACCGCCTCTCCTGTCATCATCATCATCACCATCATCATCATCTCTTCTCCCCCCTCCTACTCATCTCCATGCCTCCTCTCATCCTTTCATTCATGTCTCCTCTCTGTCCACTTCTCCTCTCCTCTCTCCTCCTCTCCACTCATCTCCTCCTCTCCACTCATCTCTTCTCCTCTCTTCTCATATTCTCCTCTCCACTCATCTCTTCTCCTCCTCTTCTCTTCTCTCCTCTCCACTCCTCTCCTCATTTGGTCTTCTCTTTATCTTCCCTGTCTATTCTCTTCCTCCTTCTTTTTCTCTCCTCCTCCTCTCCTTGCTGTCTTTTTTCTCCTTCCTTCTTCCTCTACTTCACTCCTTTGATCTCCTAGCACACACACACACACTCTCTCTCTCTCTTCATCACTCCTCAGTATCTGATCTGAAGGTGTCTCTTTCTCCTCCTCTCTCCTCTCCAGTTCTCTCTCCCCTCCCCTTCTCTCCTCCTCTCCTTTTCTTTCCTCCCCTCTCCTCCCCTATTCTCCCCTTCCCTCTCCTCTCCTCTCCTTCTCTTCTCCTCTCCTCTCCCCTCCATCTCCTCTCCTCTTCTCTCTCCTCTCCTCCTCTCCCGTCCTCTCCTCTGTATTTTGTGTGACGGTGTCTCTCTCTCCTCTCCCAGTGGTTGATGTGGTGATGTTTGTGTGTGTCTGGCTGTGCTAGCATGTGGCTGTATAATTAGCGTTGACTCACTCATGCTGTCATGCACATGAGAGAACTCATTTCAAGCTCATTTCAAAAAACAAAGTCCTCACAATGTTGAAACAGCACCACGTTGCGCAAAGCTGTTGATGGATGGCTTCTTAAAACAATGTTCTCATTAGGCTACATCCATGTAGCATAACGCTGATGTGCACTGAGCTTCCTCACCTACCTCTGTTGCCTCAGAGCTAAACAGAAAATATTAGAAAGAGCTTTTCAATCTAACAGCGGGTGCTAAAAAGCTTCTGCACCAGATCCGGCTCATATCAGACACATATCTGACTCATATCAGACTCATATCTGACTCTCATAAGACTTGTTTCTGTGTCGAGTCAGGTCAGGTGAGGTCAAGGTAATGCCCAATCTGGTGGTTTATCGCTGGATTTTACCCACAATTGCCTTCTCACTCATGTGTGCCATTACACTTAACCATGAAGAAGAGGCCTGCTTTGACAGTTCAGTTGATAAGACACACACACACACACAGATACACACACACCCACAGTCCACACACACAAAATACCTTCACACACACAAAATACCCTCACACACACCATACTCTCTCTCTTTCTCTGTTCTCTCTCTCTCTCTCTCTCAACACGCACACACACACACACACACACACACACACACACACACACACACAGGTGTCTGGATGAAGTGTAAATCTGGACGCTGTCTCTCAGAGGAGTCTATCTGGGGATCCACTCTTGGTCCTTGTTTGTCTCAAAATTTCCATCAATCAATAACAGCGCTCAAGCAGGAGACTGTGTGTGTGTGTGTGTGTGTGTGTGTGTGTCTGAAAGTCAAGTCTTTTATTATTCAAACCAGCTTCGCACTGCCCCACGTAGTCAGTAAACATCCATGCTCCTGCATAAATAATACCTAATCCAATCGATGTCTTGAGGTGAAGTGTGTGTGTGTGTGTGTGTGTGTGCGCGTGCGTGCCTAATCCAATCGATGTCTGAAGTGAAATGTATTCAGCGTCTGAGATTAGTGTAATGATTGGCGTCTCTGCTTGCCACGGTCCAGTAAAGGGTCGACCGCCTCTCCTCTCCTCCACACACACCTCTCCCACCTCAGTAACGAGGGGCGACTCTGCCCACCCAGCCCTTTGTTAAACACACACTTTCCCCTCCACCTCAGCAGGATGGAGTTAAACACACACTTTCCCCTCCACCTCAGCAGGATGGAGTTAAACACACACTTTCCCCTCCACCTCAGCAGGATGGAGTTAAACACACACTTTCAAACACACACTCCACACTGTAAAAAGTTTAACGTAAAATTTACAGCAACTTGCTGGCAGCAAATAACCAGCAAGTTGCTGTATTTCACTCTACAGTACACCTACTGTATATGAAATCACAGTACCTATGCCTGATACTGTAAATGCAAACTACAGTAGTACTACCAGTGCTGTAATGTATACAGTATTGAATTGTCTACCGTATTTTTAATCACAGTACTTATGGATTATACTGTAACTAAGTACAGTAGTAATACCAGTGCTGTAATATTATATACAGTCATTTTGGGAAATTCATATCCTGCTTTATCTACAGCCAGGATAAATTTGGCTATGCCTAGGTATGGTTTAGGCTACACAAACTTGCATAAATAACCATTGACAACTTGTTATCAGTTTGAAAAGCAAGTACATTTATTCACTTTTTTCCGTTTAGAAATTCTCGTGTGCTGCATCCTAACGTTAGACCAACGGTTGCAGTCAGCCTGATCCACCACCAGTAGCAGAGTGAAGCAGCACCTAGCAGAAATAGAAGAAAAAAAGAAACAGTGTTAGATAACAATTTTCAACTGAAACTGAAGGCTACTTACAAGTGAAACTTTAGAATAATCATTTATATATATACTGTATGTTTTTTGAGTTTACTGTCAAAATGCCAGGTTGAAGATGGTGTTAGCACAACTCAGTTTCGCAAGGTATATTTAACGTTAGCCAGCTGGGTGAGCTCATTGATGTTTGCTTGCAGCAACAGCCATTCGCGCTGTTCGTCCGAACAACGGTTAATGATAGTCAGATGTGACTTAAAGTTAACTTATATCCATATTGCTAAAGTTAGCCTATTAAACTCACAAAACCGTACATGATTACAAGGAGTTCACGTTACATACGTTAGCTGGTAGCAGCTAAACCTCCACGTTAACGTTAACCAGCAGCACATCATCTTCAGCCTAACATTGTGACAGTAACATACTAGGCCTACCACTACTAGCGAATGTTTTATATAAATTATATAAATATAATAAACTGTAACTTACTGAGAACTAAGGTAGGCCTAATATAAATGAGACTGCCATAACGTTAACGTAACATAAAACAATAACGTTAATGCCACCGTCACAGCAACAGCAACTATGATAGCTAGCCTAACGTTGTTACTTAGTTGATCCAACAAGCATGGATGAGTTTGTAAGTTAGACAGTACAACGTACATAGACTGTACACATGCCCGAATTTAATGTAGTACAATTTCACAATGAAACATTAACGTTGCATAAATAAATGCTTGCTTACCATTAAGGTGGAGCTGCGAACTTGACAGAGTGCTGAACACCGTTGGTCTGACTGTCTGAACTGTTGCTCAAAAATGATCTCCCGCCGGACAGTTCAAACGTCGTCCGTTTCAATCACCACGTCAAAATTTCCCAGTAAACATAGGTGCCAACTCTCACGCATTGGCCGTGAGACACACGCATTTGATTAGTTTCACACGCTCACACGCCACACCCCCGATTTCTCACGCTGAAGTGTCAACCCGGTCGGTCAGATGCCTGAAAAATGAGTTTAGCCTATCTATAGATCTAGGCTACCTGTTGAGCCACGGTTATGCTTTCAGAGACGGTGAGAGGGTTCAAGAGCACCCCCTGTCTGTGGAATTTTCTAAATTTTCTCTCATTTGCGATGCTACTTCAGAAGCCATCCCAGGCGCATCCCCCCCGCATTTCCCCGGCTTCAGGTATGCTTTGAGTATTATTGAGTATTTTTCACGCTGAAGTGTCAACCTGGTAGGTCAAATACCTGGCAGATGAGGTTCAACTAAACTAAACCTATACATGATATCACACATCACGTGAACGTGCGGAATCTAAGCTTTCCAATGATATTGGCGACAAGTTGCTGTGATAAATGGTTCGCGAGAGAATTAACATTGAACCGACGTGCAATTTAGGCTAATCATATTTGCATTTACCCATTACTCTCGGTTTAATATTTCACTAACCCTTCACACAACACGTGGAAAACCCTATTTCACAATAAACAGCAAACCTACCGAATACGAGGATATAAAGCATGCCTCTGTGCAATAAGTGGTCCCTGAGTAATCCGGTTTTGAAATTGCAACACATTTCTACATAGCCTCATTGGGGCGAAATTATAATGTATTCTAATGTAAACTATTTGTCAGTAGGCCTACATACATTTTTGTAAATTGCTCAGCCATAGATTATCCCACTATCATGGTTCTTATATTGTCAGGTTCCAGCCAATCCCATTACAGATAAATGAATATATTAATATTGGCATGCTTCCTTGTGACATTAATGCAAAAATATGAAGAAAATCAAATAACGAGACACAAATATTGATATAAAGCCTGACATAAGCCATATGCAAACATTCACATCATGCAGATATGGGTACATCCTGAAAAAGGAATAGCATGTAGGCTATAGACTATGGCCATTACAATGACCAATATATTATCTTAAATAAACTAGCTGAATAACACAGGTGACCACTTATGCTTAATTTCATGGAGTGCTTAAATGTACACACATTTTTGAAAATTTCTGAACTGTGAAATGTAGCATATTGTAGCGTCGGTGGATGTACATGTTTAACGTTGAATGAGTGTCTCCCAGAATGCAGTGCGAGTGAATGGTAGAGTGTGTAATGTCGGTTATAATAGTTGTAGTTACGTTTAGCATGTTGTGTATTTGTTAGCGTGTTAGTCTCTTTAGTTGTACCTCATGTGCTTATCCTCGTGTTGATGTGTGTGGTAAACCCTTATTGTGTGTAGCATGTGCGGCTGAGACTACCCCTGTGTTGCCCTATGTAGTTGTCTGTGTCCGTATGAGTCTTCCTGTTCCAATAAATGGCCGTCCTGGCCAAAGGTGAATCTTGTCTGAGGGTGAGATCGCTACATTGGTGTCAGAAGTGGGATGGGCCCCTCCCGGGGCGCTAAGATCTACGCCAGATCAAGACGGAGAAGAAGGCCGAAGACCAGACCAACAAGATGGCGGCGAACCTCAGCAGATGTTCCAATGGTCCTGTTAAGGACTAGCCAGCTAGCCGAGCTCGCCACTTCGGAGGATGGAGGACCTGTCGGCCCGGCGCGGGACCTGTGCAGGCGACCAGCGGGATCAGCCCTGCACAGCCGACGAGAGCTGCCAGCGCTGGAGGAAGCGGCCCCGGCTGAGGAGTTCCCGGCTCGCGGCCGATGTCGATGCTGCTGTCATCCGAGGATCTCATCCATAGAGAGCGCGAACTCTCTGACGACCTTGGAACACGACCACAGCGGCCGGGTTTACACCGCCAGCTACGGAAGAACTTCCAGAGCGTCAGCTGCCGGTCGAGAGTGTGATGGAGTCATAGCTGCTAGTTCGGGAGCTTGCGGTGCTCCAGCTAGTGACCAAGAGGGTAACGTCGACCTGTAGAGCCTTGGGAGCTATCGTTTTGTGGACTGTTTGAGATTTTAAGTGCGCACGTTCCAGTTGACGCAAGTCTGCGCAATGTTTTTCATGTTTTGTGTGAGTTTCTGTGTGTTCCGAGCCTGCTGAGAGGGTCGGGGTCTCCATTTCCCGCCACAGTGGAGCATCGTTGTGCTCGAGAGACAGCCGACAAAAGTTCTACAAGAGGGCAGCGCGAGGAGGGACCTGGACTGCTGACCGCAGGTACGGCAAATAAATAATAACCTATAGGTTTACGCTAGGCTATGTAAAACTCCCCATTAACAGCATCACGTTACTAACCACAGCTAAGACTGCACAATCTCTATTCACTCTGTTGGATATCTGAAGCCAGTTTGTCTACTTAGATACTGTAAATCCTCAAATTATGGCCGGGGTCTTAAGATAAAGTACAGGCCTTTAGGGGCAGGATTGTATTCGAGACAGCCCTTTATTTCTTATGCGAGTTTTATTTTGAGACATGCATTTCTTGGAGCGGCATACTGGTAGGCCTTCAAAAGCATGACATTTTCGGTTTAGTTTGATATTTAATTTACTTTTGGACTGTTTGATTATATTGTTAAATGTTGGGACTGATGGGCACTGAAATCTGGGAAGGTATTTGATGATCACTATTGCGTTCCATGTAGTTGAAAGAGTGTCGGGATTTCAAACAAACCATCCGCTTTCATGCGTTCATTGAACGTCCGCGGTGCTGTAATGGAAACCTTATTGCGTAGCCAAGTAGCCTATTGAGTTATTTTTAAATTATGCATGATTTACTTTTTATTAATTTCGTAGGCTGTATCTAAATAACCTGTTAAAATGTACCAGAATTGAGGAAATTGCATCTAGTCCAAAAAAAAAATTCTGGGGGAGGACCCCCATACCCCCCGCTGAAATGTCCCATCCACTTTCACAATGCCTGAAGTAGGCTAGATCCCTTTGATACCAATGTTCATATAACTCTGGGACCCTGGTCCCAGGGATGGATTACTGCATGGGCCTTCCGGGCCCAGACCCAGGGGCCCAAGGTGTCAGGGGGCCCTGAAGCCCAAGCCTTTGCATGGAATCATTGCCTCAATATCAACACATCAGGATGTAGGCTATGAATCTGATTGAATTTAGTATTGCCCATCCCCAAAATGCACCAGAATACAGGAAATCACATTAAACAAATTAAAAAATTTCTGGGGGAGTACCCCCAAACCCCCCTTCCACATATGCGACAATTAGTGGGGAGCCCTTAATACATCTGGGCCCAGGGGCCCAAAAGCTCATAATCCGTCCATGCCTGGTCCCTACACCTGAGAACCACTGATGTACGTTTTTTTTACTGTACGGTATAATGCTGAATGAGCCAAACAAAAATGTATGCAGCAAAATTTTGGTTGGCCCCACCAAATCTCACTCCAAGGTTTTTTGAAAAGTTGGCAGCCCTGCAGTAAACCATAAATCCATGACTTTTCAATATCTTTTCAAAATGATGATTTGGATGGAAAATCAACATAATATCAATGTCACCTTGCTATCTGGGAGCTTAACTTTGTATTTATGTGCAAAAAGAAAACAGAAATCCCCAACTGATTTTCCGCCATGTTTTTTCAAAATTTTTAAAAAGCTGACAAGTGAGGGAGGAGTCAGATTTATTACTGTGTTATGATTCGCAGCAAATTTGTATTACTGTAGTTTGACAATTTTTGACCATAATTCATAGCGAAACCACAGCAACATACTGTATTCACAATTACAGTACACATTTTTCTCAAAAACAGCAGTGATGCTGTGAAAATCACAGAATCTTGTTACAGTGCACACTTCTCATGCACCTCCAACCCTTGTTAAACACACACCTTGTGCTCCACCTCAGCAGGTTCAAGTCTGCACTGCCCGCTGGAGTAAAACTGATATCTCTGTAGAGGCTAACTGATCTCTAAAGTGTTCCTGACCAATAACGAGGAGATACAGTGGGTTGCATAAGTATTCACCCCCATGCTAAATTGACTAAAAAGAGGAATAAAAAATCATCTTTTAGAAATTGATCTTAATGCCTTAATTTAAAAAATGAGGAAAAACCCAACCTTTAAGGACACCAATTTACTTTGCGAATGAATAATGTAGTACCCCCAAACCCCCCTTCCACATATGCGACAATTAGTGGGGAGCCCTTAATACATCTGGGCCCAGGGGCCCGAAAGCTCATAATCCGTCCATGCCTGGTCCCTACACCTGAGAACCACTGATGTACGTTTTTTTTACTGTACGGTATAATGCTGAATGAGCCAAACAAAAATGTATGCAGCAAAATTTTGGTTGGCCCCACCAAATCTCACTCCAAGGTTTTTTGAAAAGTTGGCAGCCCTGCAGTAAACCATAAATCCATGACTTTTCAATATCTTTTCAAAATGATGATTTGGATGGAAAATCAACATAATATCAATGTCACCTTGCTATCTGGGAGCTTAACTTTGTATTTATGTGCAAAAAGAAAACAGAAATCCCCAACTGATTTTCCGCCATGTTTTTTCAAAATTTTTAAAAAGCTGACAAGTGAGGGAGGAGTCAGATTTATTACTGTGTTATGATTCGCAGCAAATTTGTATTACTGTAGTTTGACAATTTTTGACCATAATTCATAGCGAAACCACAGCAACATACTGTATTCACAATTACAGTACACATTTTTCTCAAAAACAGCAGTGATGCTGTGAAAATCACAGAATCTTGTTACAGTGCACACTTCTCATGCACCTCCAACCCTTGTTAAACACACACCTTGTGCTCCACCTCAGCAGGTTCAAGTCTGCACTGCCCGCTGGAGTAAAACTGATATCTCTGTAGAGGCTAACTGATCTCTAAAGTGTTCCTGACCAATAACGAGGAGATACAGTGGGTTGCATAAGTATTCACCCCCATGCTAAATTGACTAAAAAGAGGAATAAAAAATCATCTTTTAGAAATTGATCTTAATGCCTTAATTTAAAAAATGAGGAAAAACCCAACCTTTAAGGACACCAATTTACTTTGCGAATGAATAATGTATCGTAAATAAATAAATGTTCTTCATTAAATACAGGGTGCATAAGTATACACCCCCCTATGTTAAATTCCCATAGAGGCAGGCAGCTTTTTATTTTTAAAGGCCAGTTATATCATGGATCCAAGATACTAAGCATCCTGATAAAGTTCCCATGGCCTTTGGGATTAAAATAGCCCCAAATCATCACATATCCTTCACCATACCTTTGGCATTGTGTGTATTTCAGTTAGCCTATTAGCTGGGTTGATTGAGTTCGATTTTTTATTCCTCTTTTTAGTCAACTATACTTATATACTTATGCAACCCACTGTAAGTGGGTGGCATGACAGGAACAGCTCACTGATTGACAGGCGGCACTTGATGATGTAACTTCCTGTCACATCCATGTGCAGTATGACTATTAGTCCACTTCAACATGAAAAGAGTGAATAAGAAGAATCCATTTGTATGTTAAGTTCTGGACTGCCAGGGAAGACACACGTGTGACGTGGAGTCGTCTAAATATCCGTGACTGGGCCATTCAAATGTTCTGTGGAGGATTTTGTTTAAAATGTGGACAAATGCTGTCTCTGCAAATTACATCAAAGCCTTACACTGACATTAACTCCCAACTATCGCAATTTTGCTGTTATGCTTAAGCAAAACTTTAACTGTGTGTGTGTGTGTGTATGTGTGTGTGTGTGTGTGTACATGTGTGGTATCTGTTTGCGTATAGTTAGTTAGACTATGAGTCTGATGCCAAGCTCAATTTCATATACTGAATGGTCATACTAATAGTGATGATGAACACAGATATCCAATCAGATTGTCGTGTGATGAACATGATTATCCAATCAGATGATTGTGTAATGTGCATGACCTCTAAGGAGGAGAGCTGCAAGGGGCAATGGGACGTTGCATGAGAACAGAGTTCAGCACAGCTCAGCAACTCGACGCTTCAGACAGCGAGAAGGGGGACTGTTGCCGTGACTCCCTATGGGGATGAGAGCGGATGTGTTGTCGTGACTCCCTATGGGGATGAGAGCGGATGGAAGAGGTTGGCAAGCTAACAGTTGACTTCCACTTGGGTTAGGAGCATAACTCTAGCACTGTCATACAGTGTGTGTGTGTCTGTGTGTGTGTGTGCGCACTTATGTGTGTGTAAGTGTGTGTGATCCAGCAGTGAACACAGTAAGCCATACTTTAGAAGACACACACTCTCACATACACATACATACATACAGACACACACACACACACACACACACACACACACACACACACACACACACGCACACATGCACCCACAAACACACACTGATTAGTGTAAATCAGACACAAGACCACCAGATGTAATTATACTGTGTGTGTTTTCTGATATGAAAGTGGGTTCACTGTGTGTCGCTGTGTGTCTGACAAAGCCGAACCGGCTGTCTGATAAGTGGAGTCTGTTTGTGTGTGTGTGTGTGTGTGTGTGTGTGTGTGTGTGTGTGTGCTAATGCTACTGCCCTACAGGTGTTTTTGTGTCTAGACAGGTATAATCAAGCTGACTGAATCCACCCTGTTTGCCTCGTGACTATTTTTCTTTCTTTGTTTACTCCTGTTTATTACAGACCCCATCAATGCTCATCAAGAGCACAAGGCTATGCTGAGTCTTTCAATACATTTAAGTATTGGAGTAATGTGGTCAGTTCTGTTCATTTACGTAACTCTCTGCTGCATTTTGTATCACCTGATGTTGTTCAATGGTCTTTTTAGACAGGCCTGTGAAAAACACATAGCAGTATTCAACTGGAGATAAAGACATAAATAAGTTTTTCTGAATGACCTTTTGACATTAGACCTCAAAATAACGTTTTGACATAAGACCTCTAAATGACGTTTTAACATAAGACCTCTAAATAATGTTTTGACATAAGATCTCTAAATAACGTTTTGACATAAGACCTCTAAATAATGTTTTGACATACTGTAAGACCTCTAAATGACGTTTTGACATAAGAAGCTGATTTAGTCATTGCTTTGCTTTTGCCTTTTTATGTCAAGGAAAGTTGACACCCTAAGTCTTTCCTTCTTTTTACTAAATAATTACTTCAGTTTTTTCCTTGTTCAGCTGAAGAAAAAGGGGGCCCTGGTCATTGGGCGACAGGGCTATGCTATGATAGAAAATCAAACTGTTCTGATGATTTGTGCAAGTGGGAGCATATAAAGGTTGAATAATAGTAACCCCAAGATTGACCCCTGGGGAACACCACAGGTCATGGAAGTTGGTGTTGAGGTACACAAGGATTAAAGTTCTCCGTTGTACGACGGATTTCCGTCAATTTGATTTTAGAAATGTCATATTTGAGATCGATGCAGATCCAATGAGAAAAAATAATAGGAGGGGGGGGGGGGTATCACCTTTTCTTTTCCTTTTTTTATTGCAACTACAAATATTTGGTCCGATGAATTAATGTGTGTGATGGTAAATGTTTAAAGACCTAATAGTGTTCTTGAGAACTTTCTGTGTCTCAATCAGTGACCGCTCAAGAAGATACGTCAGCCATGATTTTCACTTTGTTTATGTTGTAGCTGCACGCTTGTCTCATTGGCCTGGGGCGTTTGCTTAAAAAAAAAGAACACGTCTGGAGGACTAACAGTCTAAAAGTTGGATTATAGTGACACAACGGAGACAGCTGATGAGGTTGCCCAATCTGTTTAACTTTTTTGGATATGATATTGTGAGCTCTATGTGCGAATTCGGAGAAGCGTAGGCTGTGTTCTTTCCGTGCATCAATGTAGACAATTTCTTACTATCGCAAACTCTTGTCAGGGGAGGTAATTCATTTTGGGTGTCACCTATAACTTGAACAGATAGCCTGCTATGTCACCCGATGTAGGCCTACTATTATTGTTACAGTTTTTAATCAATGCAACTAACATTATGTGTAAAGCGACGCAATATAAAACGTAGCCTATGCAATTTATTATCCCGTCTGTTATGACATGTACAACAATGTTTTTCACAATTTGAGACGGAAGGTTTTGACTGAGCGTGTTCACATAAAATAATAATAATATTGTCATCATTGCGAACTGTTGAGTAAGTAAGGTCAGTCGTGTTTGTGACGCACAGACAGCCTTGTAGCCTATTTTGCTTAGGCCTCACTTTTAACGACAGTAGGTTGTGTGTATGTTGACAAAAAATAACCATGCAATTAAAATAGTCAACTTAAAACTTTGCTATTATTAATCTATAGCACAAAACCATAACCAGTAGGCCTACCATAACCTCGCATATTAGCGTCATGATTTGTGTGCGTCTATTTGGCAAGGCCACTAGCTGTCATGGATGCGTTGTTGCTAAAGGAAGGCAGGTGTCAAAAGTTAAAAAAAATAATGGAGATGGGTGGCTGTTGGAAACGGGGGAGAACTAAACCATGGTGTAAAGAAATTAAAGTGCTAGGGGTTTGCTTTTGCGCGGTTTGCTGCAAGAAAATTGTTTATGGATGCAATAGGAAAACGTTTTAGCACGCCACCAATCAGAAGACCGCCAAAAGGTTAACGTTCGTGCACTTCACATCTTCCCTACCTGGTGCAACTATAGCCACCACGACAGAGGTAGGCTACGTTTATCTTAGGCTGACCGTTTTTGCGCTCAGAAAGTAGGCTACGCATGTTCTTTCATAGCGCAACACAACCTGTCCCTCACCATATCGCAACCAATTGTCAACCTTATACAATCTGTTGCTGAAGACAAAAGCGCCCTCTCCAGATTGTCGTTATCAAATGCGCAGACCTCCTGCATGAGCTCACACAGTATTGCTGCTCATTGGAAAACTGAGTTGTCTGTAAATGAGGCAACAAATGGAAATATAAACAATATCTAAAATGTTCTGATTCGTTACTTTGATGAGGAAATGGGAAGTCTTGCAAACTTGATTTTATAGATTTTACTTGGTGATGAATTGCATATTAACAAGAAAAAAAATCTCCCCTTTAAACACTTTTGGCCTGAATTAATTAAATAAGAGTGTAAGTTAAAGCCTTTCTACAATATTGCTGCAGTAGAAAACAACAGCAATGGCTAATCAGCAATGGTCAGGGATGGTACTGAAATATTGTTTTGTTCATCAGGAAAACTCAATCTCAATTCGCCTTATTCACATGGCAGCCATTGGCGGCTAAAATGAGGCTACAGGGTACACAAACCATAGGATTGTTATGTTCTATGCATTCACCTGTAGGTGGCATTAGTAAGTGTACCCTGTAGCCTCGTTTTGGTTTAAACAATGGCCGCCGTGTGAATAAGGCGAATACTCCCTTTACTTTGCTGTTTGCATCTTTTTGTACATTATAAACCAATAGGTCGCGACCGCAAAAGGGGTGCTATCTCTATAGGTAGGTATAAACAACGTATGACTTATGGCCTAAAAAAAAGTTCAGTCAAACAATTTTTTTTCACTTTAATCCCTGGGTACAGTTGACAATGGCAAAAAAGAAGCTCCTTCCTTTACTTGTAGGTATCATTTGCGCAGATAGATAACTATACCAGAGATTCCAACACAATGTTCTAGTCTAGAATTTCAGTGCTGTAATGGGCCCAAAAATCTGACTGGAAGGTGGTTAGTTGAGTAAAGACTATTTTTTTCCAACACTTATACCAATGAATTGTAGATTGGATATGTTTAATATCCTCTAGATTAGTCTCTGTCTTCAGAAGGGGCTTTACAACAGCTGTTTTTAGGGACTTAGGAAATGTGCCAGACTGCAATGATACATTTACAATGTGAAGCACACCTGCTACTATGAGGTGAAAAACAGATTTGAAAAAGTTGGTCGGCAGAATATTGAAATAAGAAAAAGAATATAGTTGAGGCACACACACACACACACATACTGTACTGTACATACACATACTGTACATACACAATGGCCCAGCCATACACACACATCTCAGCCCTGTTTCTAAACCCAACAAATGGTGTGCACTACCACAGCTAAAGTTGTGCTCCTAACAACATACACATACACACACACACACACACACTTACACTAATGCATCAGCTGAAATAAAAGTAAAATGAGCTTCAATGTAATCTGTAACCTAGCCTTTCTCTTCTCTTCTCAGTAGGTCCTTGAAAGATATGACTCACATATGACCATCATCTAGGCCAAACGTGGCCCTAGTCCAGGCCGAACGTGGCCCTATTCTGTATCACCAGCCTACTCAATATTGAGAGTTTCAGGCTCCTCCAGTGAAGTGTCTCCTACACACACTCAGTGAGAGGCTCTTCACACACACACACACACACACACACAGTCACACACACAGCCGCGCACACACACACACACACACACACACACTCACACACACAGCTGCGCACACACATACATACACAGACACACATACACACATGCACACACACACACTCACACACACAGCCGCGCACACACACACACACATACACAGACACACATGCACACTCACACACACACACCCACCTGCGTGTGTACGAGTTCCCCTGTCTGCCAGTGCATGTGTATTGATACTTAAACTGCCAACATAAACTATGTCTAGTACTACACACGCATATGCCTGCTAAAACACATCATGTGCAAAGTGCAAACTCATTAAACTCGCTGAGAGCACAGCCCTGTCTGACTTGACTACAGTGAAGCTCAGCAATTACCCAACATGTCCAATGACAGCAGGGAACTCATACTGTATAAAAGCTTCTTCCAAGGCAATCTAATTTGTTCACTGTTCAATCATTAAGATGGAAAAAAAATGGCTCCACAGAAATGCTCCTTGCACATTTTGTAGGAGTTTTATCTCGTAAAAGGACCATTATGGTGAGAAATTAGAGTAATATTATGGTGACATAAAAGTACTTTATGATACCAAGGGAAAAACATCACAAATGTGAAATCACCAATTAAGCTGTGACAAATGGAAATCTTCATGGGACTGAAGTAAACTATAAATAAGAATGATGTGTTGGTCTGTCAGAAAAGGAAAATAGACTACCGTGTGTGTGTGTGTGTCAGAAAAGGAAAATAGACTAGTGTGGTGCTCATGCAGTGATGGGAAAATAAACTAAAATAATCACAATGTTAGAAGAGCCGAACCATGACTCACTGTCCTGGATTATGAGAAGAGTGTGTGATTGTCTGGTGTGTGGAGTGTGTGTGTGTGTGTGTGTGTGTGTGTGTGTGTGTGTGTGTGTGAACAAAACGAAAAAATATCTTAATTTGCTGTCTACGTTATTGTCAGTGTTGGGGGTAACGCGTTACAAAGTACAATTCAAATTTCAGTATAGAGAATGTACACAGGCAAGAGTCTGTAGGCTATTTGTGGCGGGTTACCAGCAAACAATGTTTAATGCATTAACTCAAGACCTCAAATGTTTTCTAAACAATAAAAACAGAAAGGATGCAGCAGGCAGCAAATGTAGAAGAGTCATTTCCAGTAGAAGAACAAAATGCTGAATGAAGCCCAAAGCTATAGGCATATCTGCCAAGTTGTTATTTTATGAAGACGTAAATGGTTGCGCTATAGGTCAAGTTTGCAAGAAGGAGACATAATGCGTGAGCATGTCACACTATCCAGGGACGCGCTCACACAGCTGTGGCAGGAGGATTAGGCTACTGTTAGCGCAGGCTTTAAAATTCTTCAACAGAAGCCTTATTAAATAAAGGCCTGCCTTGTCCAAAAAAAAAGGCCTGTGGAGTGCGCAGCCTACAGTAAGTAGGCTAAATAACAGACCCGCCACAATATGCGGTATGATGATTTTTTACGAGCAAGATGTTTTTGGTGCCCTACGCGCACTGCATGTTCTTAAATAACAATGAAATATCATCAGTAATATTCAACCATTATTTTGTGTAAATGGACTATGCATTGGGTTAGACACCAGGGGCCATATTCACAAAGCCTTTTGTCTTACCACTAGGAGTACTCCTAAATAGCAATAAAAGATTTTAGCTAGGAGTTTCTCTTATTAAGTTATTCACAAAGCCTTTCAGACCTACTCTTAGAAAGGAAAAATGACAACTCCTAAACTAAGAGTGAGTCTTCGTTGCTATGGATGACGTCATTATTCATGCACAAGCTTGAATGAAGTGACCACCTTGATTGGCTGATGATTGTAACCACTGATCTATAAAGAACTTTCTGTATTTGACTGTATTTATTTAAGCAATATAGCATGAGTGAGAGTGGGGTTGGTCATGGATATTCCCACGGGTGTTGTTCGGCCGTAGCCACGAGGCCGGAGCCCGAGTGGCGCAGGCAACAACAGCCGTGGGAATATCCATGACCAATCCCACGATCACTAGTGCTATATTGCTTTTATACAACAATTCTACCACAAACTAAATAATCTGAAAACATCCCGTTATTGTTTAAAAATGTTAATTTCGACATCGTTCTTACGCATCAAAAAATAGTTCCCTTTCAAATAGACAGCGTCTTGGTTGCTAGGTAACCAACATTCCAGATCCCTCGTTAGTGTCTTCTTGAAAGAAATGTTGAAAGTCGGGCTGAAATCACATTCATATCTAGGTAGGTTTGCTGCATGCATGTTACAAGGACACTGGGCCATGTCATGTAAGGGACATGGTACTGCAAAAAACGGAAACATAGTCTACATTGCAGAACCACTCAACTTTATTAATTTATGGTGAATAAATGTTACACTACCGTGCACAGCCTGACGTGGCGATGCTAGCTCGTTAGCAGCGGTTAGCTAACTATGCTAACGTTAGTTATCTACAAGTCTCCTCCAAGTGACAATCATATTATACACAATGCTGAGAATAATTAGCATCCTCGTTTATCTTACTTACATTGAGTTGACTGTGTGGCTTAATCCACAGATGTGGTGAAGCACTGTTTCGTTATGGTTTGCTAAGGAGTAAGCCATTGCTTAAAATAGTGGAGGGCTCGCATTGTATCGCGGAGTGATTTATTATTAGCTGTGCAAAGTCTGAGTTGAAATGTCCAGGGATATTCCAACTCATGGAACGTCTCTCGGCCAATCAGAAACCAAAAAAATAGTTCCATAGAACCCAATTGTTGTATAAAGTTCTTTATAGATCAGTGATTGTAACGCAGGAATGATTCCAAACACCTCCCTTACGATGATGAGTGACAGGTGACAGGTCTGAGAATGCGTGCGCTACACAAGGACGGAAGATGATGAATAACAGAATAATAAGGCCTAGCCTAAATGAATCAAGAGTAAGGCAAAACAAATAGCCTAGCTCTTTAAACATGTTGACAATGAGTAGCCTAGTTTTGGTTGTTGTTGGTGGCGTTAATTGCATGTTAGTTATGCCTACAATGCAAAATTGCTTCCTTGCGATTGGAAGCTCCTGTAGCCGCATAGGATTTCAAAACATCGCGACATGAAATGCCACAAAAACCGGTTTGTGAATAGGTCTTAGTGAGTTAGGAGTCCTCTCGACTTCTTTTAAGCTGTCTCAGAGGTGGAAAGGTGAGATTTGTTGGGGGCAGGGCCGGATTAACAATTCATAGACCCTTGGGCACAAATGTCTGATGGCCCCCCCTGCCCCCATCCAACGTGAATCGGGCGGTCAGTTAATAGGCTAGGCCTACTGTATATCGTGAAGATTTTTCTTGCCATTTAAGGCATGAGCGCATCTGTGAGGCCAAGTAGCCTGTTTGTTTACAACTAACATTACATTTAATTTAAACTGCTTATAGGCTATGCCAAAATAGTTTTCAACATTTTGAATATCAGTGTCGGGTGAATTAGGAAATGTTCTCAAAGTAGCCTTATGGCTGAAAGCTGCTTGGGATCCCCCCCTGTCAAGCAATAACCATACAAACGCGCGGCCTGCTCACTCATTGTTTCAAAAGGAGTAATTTTGGCTTTGTCGGAACTGGCCATTGTAGGCTACGTAAAAATAAACTTCCAAAACTAACAAAAAATATTATCTTCTTTCAGTTGATTCAAAAGTTTCCAAAAAGGTAAAAAACAGATGACGTGATGCGCGTCATTGAAATAATGCGCAAATAATATAGCCTAGATATTCCAATATATTCGAATACATGTGTTTATTTTAGAGGGAAAATTCTAACGTCATTTTGAGCAATTCTGACAGCCCTAGTCCACTGTAGGCTACAATCGGCTATTAACACCTTCCACCTAAACCCGGTAAGTGGGGGTCGCTATAATGCGTGTGAAATAGCCCCATTGAGTAGCCTATGCGACATACATACATCTGTCCTCTGTTAAATACAGTTGCATGTATACAGTAGCTCTGAACAAAACCGTTCAAGAGTTATTTAAGGAGAAGTTGAACGTGTGTTTTGTTTCATTCGTCCCTCCTGGCTGGGACAAATGAAACAGCATGGGGGACGAATGAAACATCCTACAGCTTAAATTATGTAAACCTCCCACAACTTCAATATTTGACAACATATCATGAATGGCATAGCTCGAGCTCCGTCGCTCGAGCACCCACGGAAAATATCAAATACCCATGTGTGCCAGCATACAGTCCCGGCTAGATTTACATTAATTTAAAATCAAACATCGCAGTTGATGTTAAATTTAGCATCTCTCATAATGTGATTGGCTATGTTGCCGTCAATCCCCTACTCCATATCCTAACCACCAATGAGAGCGTCTCTCTCGTATGAAAATTCCTGACACTTCCCACCTGAAGAATTAACGCAAGGCCTTGTCGGGTCTTCAGCCCTGAATGTTTAAAATGTATATAGCCCTAAATATCATTTTCAAAGTAGTCTGACAAACCGTTTTGTGACACAGCTAAACACTGGTACCTCATAGAACGTAGCCTAGGTGGTCGCAACTCCCAAAAATAAAGCAGATAGAAAGAACTCACGCAAATCTAGCCTACAACACGCAGACAGCTTCATGCGCAGGGGAGAGAGAGAGCGCGCACAGGTGTTTTATGATTGTTGGCTTCTGATGGTATCTTGCTAATTCACTGAAGAAAGACTTATGATTATGGATAGAAAGAACATTCTGAAAAGGAAAGGAGTAAGGCAATGAGGAGCAATGCTATAGTGGAATACTCATGCTGCTGTATCGGCCGCTGTTGATTTTCTAAAGTGTTGAAGTGCATAGGCCTACATTACTTCTCAGAAACCGTATGGCAACAATAAACATGGGTGAAGCACGTATCTCGCGGTTATGGAAATAGCATGCACCATATAGTGTCCCGCCAAAGACATTTAGCATTATAGGCTGTTTTGTATCCATTACAAACAAACATGCAATGTGAACGTCTGGGATTAGGGAGAGCACTAAATGCTCTACTGAATAGGCATGAAGTCAAACCTTTAAATGAAAAACACTCTTTAATAATCAAAACAATCGCTAATGAAGTAAACTTGTGACCATCAAAAATCGTTTATCGCCTGTAACTCCGTGATAACAGGACGTAACAGGAAGGCATTTGGCTGAGCAACGGAGGTTAATATGCTCCATGCTCCATTTTGTCCAAATGATGTCTGTCTGTCATCGTTGCACTCGGAGAAAACCGGAATGTTTCATTCGTCCTGCGTTTCTTCTACGGCTGCAAACGGGATTCACTCGCAGTTAACCAAATATTTCTTTATTAGGGCAGGGCAGGCATATTTCTGGCTATTAAATTATTTCTAAACCAGTCTGCTAAAGTCTGTAGTGAAGTCTGTGTAGGGTTTTCCAGGCTCCATTTCTTTTTATGAGACACCCTGCTCACAAGAGACATCTGCCGGTTGTTTGGGTTGTTGCCGCGTCACTGGAGAAATACAAATTAAAGTCGCGTGATCCCGCATGATGTCACGCGCAGACCTCAAGGGAAGCTGTCTGAAGTAATGCCCACTGTAGTTAGTGCTTGGGCTGTGCAGACCTGGCGGTGTTAGTTAGTCATTGTTCACACCTGTGAGGGGTGTGGCTGGGTATTTAAACGAATACGCCAACCCTAGGTGAAATTGGGTCACTCCCCGCAGTCCCTAGAGTTGGATGAGCCATTGTCCTAATCTAGAAACGGCCCGGTTAGCTTTAGCTTAGCGTAGTCGATGTAATCCGGCGATATCAGCTAGCATGTCGTTGCAAACGTGAATCAAATAACTCAAGATTTTTTATAATTATTTCTCGTAACCTGTACATTCACATCAAGTACAAATATCAATGCAAATTAACACAAAGGGATTTACTAGACCAATTTAGATTTGGAACTATTTTCGGGCATAGCACCGGCAAAGCACCGCTGCCAGGCGCAAAGACATCACGCAGCATCTGTAAACCCTCAACTTCCGGCAATACACCAGCGTGACTACCAAGTTCTCTGCTACTAGGCTGACGAGAGCAAACACGAACTGGTGGTGTGAGTGTGGAGTGTGCCAACACATGCCGACTGAAATGGAGTATTTATGCTGTACAGAGTGGGATAAAATACTGCCATCGATGGTGGGCAACGCTCCCGAAGAGGAGCGTGACCGCACTTGTGTCACTGCTACCGACGACTTCTCAGCAATGATCCATCCTGCAGTCCTCAGTTTTTTTTCCACACTCCACACTCACACCACCAGTTCGTGTTTGCTCTCGTTCTCTCATCTGACTCGCCTTGACTAGTCGCAACGTCCTCTCTTCCCAGATCCAAAGCTCGCAACTCCTCTTCAGTGAACTCAGGTTCGAAAAGGTAGGGTCTTGGATCTTGGTAGTCGAAGTCATCATCTTCATCTATCGTGTAATCTTTCATATTCATGGCCATTAGAACTCTTAGAGAAAGCCCACCTGTCAGTTTCAGCCTAGTAGCAGAGAACTTGGTAGTCACGCTGGTGTATTGCCGGAAGTTGAGGGTTTACAGATGCTGCGTGATGTCTTTGCGCCTGGCAGCGGTGCTTTGCCGGTGCTATGCCCGAAAATAGTTCCAAATCTAAATTGGTCTATTAAATCCCTTCGTGTTAATTTGCATTGATATTTGTACTCGATGTGAATGTACAGGTTACGAGAAATAATTATAAAAAATCTTGAGTTATTTGATTCACTTTTGCAACGACATGCTAGCTGATATCGCCGGATTACAGCAACTACGCTACACTAAAGCTAACCGGGCCGTTTCTAGATTAGGACAATGGCTGGGTCGGCTATAAAACGCTTTGGCTCACTCATCCAACTCTAGGGACTGCAGGGAGTGACCCAATTTCACCTAGGGGTGGCGTATTCCTTTAAGGGGTTCTACACCAGGGTGGGAATTTTTGCATTGGCCGTGATGCCCCTTTGAGGGGTGTGGCTGGGTATTTAAGGGGTTCTACACCAGGGTGGGAATTCTTGCATTGGCCGTGATGCCCCTTTGAAAATTCAATAAGTTTCACAATGTGTTCAATTGTTCAATACATGATCTCATAACAGGCCAAATACGAAATAAATGTTATAATATTGCCTATTAAAATCAGAGGATATACAGCTGACTAAGAGTTTGTCAAAGTAGCCAATGATCACAAAATGTTAAGCTTGCATGTAGGCTATTTGAGTTTCTTAAAGTGTGTGTGTGTGTGTGTGTCTGTGTGTGTGTGTGTGTGTGTCTGTGTTTTCCTCCCATTAATCCAGTGGCCTATTACACCCCATCCATCTCTCTGGCAGGCAAGTGAGCCACTGGCTTAAATCAGCAGTGAGATACCTGCACTGATCAATCTCTTCGATCCCACCCCCCCCAACACACACACATACACACACACTTCACTCTCTCCTGCTGTATCTCACATGTTCCCTGTGACTGGTTATCTCTCTCTTTCTCTCCACAGTCCACACATCTCTTTCTCTCTCTCTTTCTCTCTATCTGTCCATAGTAGACAGAAAGTCTAAAGTTTGTGATGTATGTCTAATTCTTCCAATTTCACTCCATCTTACCTCTCTCCCCCTCTTTCTCCCTCTTTCTTTCTACCACCCCTCTTTCTGTCACCCCCCCTTTCTCCCTCTTTCTGTCACTCCCCCTCTTTCTCCCTCTTTCTCTCTCTCTCTCCCTCCCTTCCTCTTTCCCTCTGTCTTTTTCTCTCTGTGTGTCTCTGTTTCCCTCTCTCATCTTCATGTCCAGCGTTGTATGATGGGCTTGTTGTTCTGACCGAAGGAGACCCGTGGTGTCATATCACTCACACACACGCACGCACACACACACACACACACACACACACAGCGTTGTGTGATGGGCACGTCATTCTGACCGAAGAAGACCCGTGGTGTCATCTCCACGCCCTGGTCCCTGACATCTAATTTGCTGGTGTCAGGTAAGAGAAGAGCACACCTGTCGGCCTGTCGGACACAACACCTAGACCTTTGATGTCCGTCCTCTTTGTGTCCTGTACACAACCACTGACATCCACACACACACATTCTGTCTTTCACACACACACACACACAAACACAGAGTTGAGTGATTGGTCTGGGAAGGAGCAGGGTCACTGACATTGACCCATCTTCTTGTGTGTGTGTGGGATCAAACATTAGACAGGGGTGTGTACGGTATGTATGTATGTTTTTTTCTCTTGTAAATGTGCCTCTTTGTGTACTGTATGTGTATGTATGTGTACACATATCTGTATGAGGTATGTGTGTGTGTGTGTGTGACAAGGTGATTGCTGGACCATGTCCCTCTCTTGGCTGTGGTCATCTATATCAATACTTCAGCGTGTGCTGTCCCTCCCCCTCTCCCCCCCCCCTCTCCCTCTTTCTCTGTCCAGCCACTTTGAAGCAGAATGTTACCATCAGTAAGAGCAGCCAGCCCCTCTCTCTCCATCCCTACCCACTCTCTTCAGTCACGCCCCCTCTCTTTCATCCCCACCCACTCTCTTCACAGTCCCGCCTCCTCTCTTTCCATCCCCACCCACTCTCTTCACAGTCCCGCCCCCTCTCCACAGGTGGGCACAACTACATCAAAAACGATTTTGTTACAAACTACAAATACTGGCTCATGAAATGTAACAAAATAAAATACAAACTAGAAATGTAATGCCAGAGGAATTACAATAGTGGATGGAAAGCTGCTGGGTTAATGTTGGTGGCGAGATTCCTGAAAAAAAAAAAAAAAACATTGAATCACTTCATACAAACCCTTGTACCAAAAAACCTTGTGTGTCAGACATTCTTGAGATATCACACTCAAATGTCTATCAAATATCAAGGTGGGTTTGAACTTGACATTTGACATCATCATTAAGTCCATACAAATGTTCACACCAAATTTGAAGCTTGTGCATCAAGCCGTTCTAAAGTTGTGACACAAGCACGAAAGCTGGCCTTTGGAAAATGTAGTTCAGAGAAAGCCTAATTGTATGCATTGCAAAAGGCTACCTGCAAAATGGGGCTTTCAGTTGGTGTTGACGACTGCTTATTCTGCACCCAGATAACAATTAGTCATTGAATCTGTTAAAATCAACATTAGGCCTACTTTGTCAACGTTAAAAAAGTCAACTTTTGCACCCTTCATTAATATTGAAGCAAGGTTGAAATTCTAACTACAAATCAACGGGATTTCAATGGTATTTTCACTAAAATGAATATTGAAACAATGTTGAAATTACAACCAAACTAAAGAGCAACGTGATTTTAATGGTATTTCAATTGATATTAAACCTCAGTAATCCACTATTAGCCTAATCTGGCAAAATATTGGGAAATTCATATTCTGCTTTATCTACAGCCAGGATAAATTTGGCTAGGCCTAGGTATGTCTGGTTTAGGCTACACAAGCTTGCATAAACCATTGACAACTTGTTATCAGTTAAACAAGTGCATTTATTCACTCTTCATCTAGAAATTCACATGTGCTGTGCTTTCCTGCTATCCATAGAAGTAGTCCAGTAGTCCAGTAGTGAAGCGGCACCTAACAGAAATAGAAGGGGGGAAAAAAGAGACAGTTGTTAGAAAAATATGTTCAACTGAACAACAAACTAACAGCTAAGCCTACAATCAAGTCATTTTATGCCACAACCTACCACTCATACAAATGTAGTTCAAAATGAAGGCTAAGTTTCAACCAGTGACTTTTTGCCATATAAGGCCATTTCCCTCGTCAGGCCAGCTATGAAAGGTGGCTGACAATTTGAGTGTGAAGGCTTAGCACTACCGCCGCCACTGCACACAACCCTAGAAACATTCCCGAGTTCTAGCTAACGTAATATAACTTACCATTCCCGAGGTCTAGCTAACGTAATATAACTTACCTACTGAATCCTCGGTTATTGCTTAATCAAGTTATGAACTTACTCAACGTAATACCAATATTATCAAACTAGCTAGAGTTAAACTTAACGTCCTCTCTAGACGTACTGTACTGTAGCAGCTAGACTATGAGTTTGTTGCTAAACAGTTAACGTTAACGCCAGCTTGCTTGCTTGATTAGAAGATAACTAGCTGAGTCATTTTAAACAGACTTCACACACTCCATTCGAAAAAAAACCCACAAATTAATTGTAACTTACATTGGGTGTGATAGGAAAACGTCCGTTTCGTCCAGCAGACACCAAGAGCGTAAACTTTCTTCAAGAGGATGGCCTAAAGTGGTCTGTAGGAGTCAATCAATGACGCTAGGAGAAAGCTACTGCGCATGCGCACAAGTTAAAGGAAAATTCCGGTATTTAGATATTCCATCCATATAAATACTGATGTGAAGAATGTATTTAATTAAAATACAAGTAATTTGTCATTTGAAAATACAAAAATACTCACATAAATGTGACCTTCTCTAAATTTTTGAATGTGGATGTCCAACAGTTCAGTGTTTCAGTGCTTTCTGTACTGAAACATTAAATTTCACGTAAAAGCCATATATCCCTAACTTTTTGTGAGTGTATCCCCAAGAGACAAGAAATACTATTTTCTGATTGGCTGACAAGGGGCTATTAATGATATACATTGGGGCTCCTATGAAGTAAGAGGGTCAGGATGTTCTGGGACTGCTGCCCGGTGGGGGTAGTTCTGTATCTCTGGTTTGGTCTGCCTTTGACTCGGTCTGATACGGCTCTGATCCGTTTGAAAGGTGGCTTTTACCTGAGCTAAGCTGTGTGAGTTAACAGCACTTTGACAAACTGGGTTGGCAGGGTTTTAGGGGAGTGTACACCCAGATCTCAGTGATTCAGAATGAGAGAAAGAAGACATTATCCCCGGGGAAGAGAGGAGAAAATAACAGCCTCGCTTTGAAATGCCATTCACAGGTTGGAAGACCTTATTTTCACTGTCTAGCTTAGTAGGTGAAAGTGTGTGTGTGAGTGTGCCTTGTATCTTACTACCTTACCTAACATATGTAGGCCTATTATCTCAATACTGATTCTGCCTGTCTTCTAAAAAATGATCTCCATACCAGTGTTTTACAAATACTGTCTTATCTTAACACACACACACACACGAACCCTGTCTTATCGAAACACAAACACACACACACACACAGACACACAAACCCTGTCTTATCTTAATACACACACACACACAAAAAACGAACCCTGTCTTATCGAAACACACACACACACACACACTGTCTTATCTTAACACACCTGTGTTCCCCCCTGCCTTATCTTTTGGAGTTAACTGTGGCTATGGAGTGCTTTTACCAGCCGCTGTAATGTGAACGGTGGAGTGTGTTAGTGTGTGTGTGAGAGTGTGTGTGAGTAAGTGAGAGTGTGTGAGTAAGTGAGAGTGTGTGTGAGTAAGTGTCTGGGTGTGTGAGAGTGTGTGTGAGTGTGTGAGAGTGTGTGTGAGTACTGTAAGTGTCTGGGTGTGTGAGTTTGTGAGAGTGTGTGTGAGTGTGTTAGAGTGTGTGTGTGTATGTGTGAGAGTGTGTGTGAGTAAGTGTCTGGGTGTGTGAGAGTGTGTGTGAGTGTGTGTGAGAGTGTGTGTGAGTGTGTGAGAGAGTGTGTGTGTGTGTGTGAGAGTGTGTGTGAGTGTCTGGGTGTGAGTGTGATCACGGTTCTGATGTTCTGCTGTTTGAGCACCGACCCAATTATTTAAGGAAACAGACAGATACTGGTCCACTGCTCATGCAGTTCCTGTGATGTGTGTGTTAGCAGAGCGCCGGGCAGAACCAGACCGGACCAGAGTGTGTGTTCAGACCAGAGTGTGTGTTCAGACCGGAGTGTGTTTTCAGACTAGAGTGTGTGTTCAGACCAGAGTGTGTGTTCAGACCAGAGTGTGTGTTCAGAACGGAGTGTGTGTTCAGACCGGAGTGTGTGTTCAGATCGGAGTGTGTGTTCAGACCAGACAGCGTGTTCAGACCAGAGTGTGTGTTCAGACCTGAGTGTGTGTTCAGACCAGAGTGTGTGTTCAGACCAGAGTGTGTGTTCAGAACGGAGTGTGTGTTCAGACCGGAGTGTGTGTTCAGACCAGAGTGTGTTTTCAGACCAGTGTGTGTTCAGACCAGAGTGTGTGTTCAGACCGGATAAGAGTCTGTGTTCAGACCGGAGTGTGTGTTCAGACCAGAGTGTGTGTTCAGACCGGAGTGTGTGTTCAGACCGGATGGAGAGTGTGTTCAGACCGGAGTGTGTGTTCAGACTGGATGGAGTGTGTGTTCAGACCGGAGTGTGGCCCACTGCTGCTGTTACGGTGCCTGTGAGTGTGTTCACTCCTCGGCCAGCAGAGAGGATGATGGGAAATGTGTGTGTGACAATGTCCAGCACCTGTAATAGTGTTTTGCAATGAAATCCAGAAATGCTGCATTGCAGTGTTGCAGTGCACTCGCGAGTTTGGCTCGATTTTTCTTTGCAACTGGCCGTGAACGTTCAACTTGTTCGTAGCAGCACGCTAAGCATCAGTCATTCAGCCAATCACAGAACCAACCATCTGACTGATCCGCTTATCACTCTGTCGATCCCATGTGTGCTGTCTCTCTTCGAGGGAAGGATAAAACCACATACTACACACACACATACTACACACACACATACTACACACACACATACTACACACACACACATACTACACACACACACACTACACACACACATACTACACACACACACATACTACACACACACACATACTACACACACACACACTACACACACACATACTACACACACACACATACTACACACACATACTACACACTCACACACATGTATGTAGGTGTGTGTGTGTGTGTGTGTGTGCGTATGTAGGTATGTGTGTGTGTGTGTCTGTACTGTATGTATGTGTGTGTATGTAGGTGTGTGTGTGTGTATGTAGGTATGTGTGTGTGTGTGTGTCTGTGTGTGTAGTGGTTCAGCAGGTCAGGTGCTCAGACGCAGGTGTGTGTGTGAGGTTTGTGTTTGTTTGTTTGTTGCGGCGTCCTTGAGTTTGTTTGTTTATTCAACTTCAACAAGCCTAAACTACGGTCTGATACTGGATCTAAAACACGTTGTCTCGTCTCGCTGTTGTCTAAACTGCAGTCTGGTACTTGATATAAAACACGTCCTCTTAATCATGCATCCTGATATTATCTCGGCTCTCTGCTCAGAGGTGATCAGACGGTCATCAGGTTGTTGAGGTCATCTATCGGGAGCAGCAGACCAGAAACTGACCATCATCTATTAGGAGCAGGAGACCAGAAACTGACCATCATACCAGGAGCAGGACTGTGGCAGACCAACTGCAGAACCACTGAACCCTAGGTCCAGCCCAGACACATACACACACACACACTGGACCTTATTCAGCAAAATCAGCTAAATTGTTCCAACACTTATAGCTCTGTGTGTGTGAGAGAGAGAGAGAGAGAGAGAGAGAGAGAGAAAGAGAGGAAGAGAGTGCCTCGAGGCGCTCTGTGCTGTATGTAGGCTGGCTGGCTCTAGATGATTCATCAGTGTGACAGAACTGCTTTTGCTCTGCCCTCTAGGAAGAGTTCTGCACAGTGTGACATTTAAACAGCTCTGTGTGTGTGTGTGTTTGGCTCGGGGAGGATGCCTTTTCACACCCCTTTGCTGGGACTGTTGATCTTTAACTAACGCTGGAGTCCCCTGCATCAGCAGAGATGGGTGAGGTAAGGTGAAGTCTGTGTCTGTGTGCGCATGTGTGTGTGTGTACTGTATGTGTGCACGTGTGTCTGTGTGTGTGTTTGTGTGTGTGTGTATGTGTGCATGTGTGTGTGCGTATGTGTGCATGTGTGTGTGCGTGTGTGTTTCGTGTTTGTGCAGTTTGCGCTTGTGCAGTCCCCAGATGTGCCGGTCGAGCGTCCAGCAGAGCCAGCTGCTGTGTGTGTGTGAGTGTGTGAGTGAGTGTGTGTGTGTGTGTGTGAGTGTGTGAGTGAGTGTGTGTGTGTGTGTGTGTGTGTGTGTGTGAGTGAGTGCGTGAGTGTGAGTGTGAGTGTGTGTGCATCACAGTCGCATCACATGTGCAGGTCCAGCAGAGCCAGCTGTTATTTGATGTGTTAATGGACTTAAGGCCTATTTACACCAAGAATGATAACGATAACTATAACCATAACGATAAAAGCGTTCACACTGAACAATGATAAACAAAGTCTCTCCTTGTGTTAATGCAGTGTTTCTCAAACTTTTTTTCTGGGGACCCACTTTTTAAAAATGACAGACTATCGCGACCCAACTCGTGACTGTGGTAGTTAACAAACTAGATCAGTGGTTCTCAAACTTTTTCTTTCATTCCCCACTTTGATCAAGGGGGCATTCTCGAGCCCCACCTGTCCCTCATCAAGAAAGTGGTAGGTCAAGCTTATAATTGTCAAAGTTCTAAATATATCCTCTTCAACAGAGTTAAAATCAGCTGGTGCTGCAGATATAATAATAAACTAGATGTACCGCAGAGCGGTACAAAATATGACCGCCGCCCAGTCCAGCACATGTTCTCCACAAAAATAAGTCACGCTGAAAGGCATATATGATTCTAACTGTCTCACTGAATTGCATTATGCACACTCAATTCTCACTGGTATCTGCTAGACAACAAGTACCAAAACATGATTAGTTCATAGATTTCACATGTAATATACATTTTATACAACCCCACCCCCATCTTGCCTGTTCATAATTCTGAGAAATTCTTGAATTGTGTGCATGTGTGCGTGTACATGTTTATGTTTATGTGTGTGTGGGTGGGTGTGTGTGCGTGCATGTGCTTGTGTGTTTGCCTGTTTATGTGCCTGTGTGTGTGCATGTGCATGCATGCGTATATATACTGTATGTCTACTGTGTGAGTATGTGTCATACGTAGGATTACTGTGAATGTATGTGTGTGCGTGTGTATCTGTTTATGCACATGTGTGCATATGGAATGGGTTTACATGACCCCTGGAGGCAAACATACGCAAAAAATTGGTCATCCTAGGCCCTACGGTTCTCAAGATATTCACAGAAAACTGTGTCTGCCCTACCCTCCTTTCGAGGGTCCAGTCCAGCGGGGGGGCTACAGATCAAAACGAAAAGCGATGGTTCCATGCTATCTATGTGGTTACATGCCCACCAAGTTTTGTGTACCCCGGTCTTTCATTGTCCCGGGAATCCTTGTTGGTGTACGGTCACTAAATGTACACATAAATTATTTTATTGTAAGGCCCCCCATGAACGAAAGTCCCTGAAACTTGCCATGCATTCGGAGGGTGTCATAATGATCCTACACTTTCAATTTCATGCAGTTTTGACCATGTCAGCCAGAGATATTGTGATGAAAACACCTAATGTTTTGCTTTTTAATTTTTAACTAGGTGGCGCTATACATGAAATAAGTGGTAATGGGATAGGTTGACATGCGCCCTTAAGACCAACATACAAAAAAAAGGTGGACCTCCTAGGCCCTACTGTTCTCAAGATATTCACAGAAAACTGTCTCCGGCCACCTACAGGCCAGTTGGTGTATAGTAACATAAATTCATTTATTGTGTGGCCCCCCATGAACGGAATTCCACGAAACTTGGCGTGCATTCAGAGGGTGTCATAATGATCCTACACTTCCAATTTCGTGCAGTTTTGACTATGTTAGGTCACAGATACCTGCGATTACAACACCTCATTTTTACTTTTTTGTGTTTAACTAGGTGGCGCTATACATGAAATGAGTGGTTATGGAATGGGTTGACATGACCCTTTGAGATCAACATACAAAAAAATGGTCCTCCTAAACCCTACGGTTCTCGAGATATTCACAGAAAACTGTGTCTGCCCTACCCTCCTTTCAGGGGGTCCAGTCCAGCGGGGGGGCTACAGATCAAAACGAAAACAGGAGGTTCCATGCTATCCATGTGGGGTTACATGCCCACCAAGTTACAGTGTCCCGGGAATCCTTGACGGAAATTTGGACATGCGAAAAAAAAAAAAAAAAAAAAAAATCTGACTAAACCTATACTGCCCTACAAAGGCAAAAGGCAGTAACTGACCAGAGTGTCAAACTGAGAAAAATGACTTTAAAGTTTTTTGTTTTGTCTACACAAATGTATTATAGGTAGAGCAATGAAAATCTGGTGAATTGTTGCCCTGATGAAGAAATGTGTGTATATAAAAAAAACTTGTGCTCAAAGTTGTCAGATACTGTACTCTGCCTTTGTATTATGTACTAAAAATAAGGAGTCGTGCAAAGGCAAAAGGCAGTAACTGACATATAATCAATATTTGCTACCAAAGGCAGAGTATGGTAAGTGTACTTGTACGTCGAAGAACAAAGCCAAAGAACAGTAACTGCAGTTGTGGCTCTCTGCCATGGTTGCTTGTATGGTTTTGGGAGTTACGGTGAACACAACCCTCTATTTTTTAAAAAAAACAGTCAAATTGAGTATAGATATTTATCCACATAATAAAGGAAGTCTTTAATATCCCAAAAATGACATTAACTCATTTTCGACCAAAAATGCAGTTACTGCCTTTTGGCTTTGTAGGGCAGTATATGACCGCCGCTTCGCTGCGCGGCGGTCATAATAAATACATAACACACATATTTCTGTTTTCCAGCAACATATTAGGAAGCATAGGCCATTTTACAGCATTGTACAATATATTCAATGAAATACCAACATGCTGCATTAAATGGATCCATAATCCAGTCATACTGAGCACTGCTGGTTGGGAAATATTTTTTAAATAAACTTTGCAGGGATGTGATGTAGGCCTACTGTTTAATACATGGGATCACAAGAGTGGCTCCCAATCAGACGTTTCAGCGATTTCACTCAGAAATCTCAAAGGCATAATACTGTCGCGATTGAGGCGCCTGTCCCATACTCAAGTTTTTTTGGTGAATGCAGTAATCTTATTTGCTAGGTGAGGTAGGTGCTTGTCTTTGCCTTGTAACTGGACATTTAACTCAAATGTATCGCTAAGATATATCAAATATATCGCTAAGATAGGCCAGCTTCGTCAAGAAATGTTCATTAGTGAACGTGTTAGCAGATTCAAACATGCACTCTTCCTCCAAGAAGAGGCGACTCAGAGCTCAAACACGCGCGACAGCACTTTACCTCGGGAAAGCCACCTTGCCTCGCTGTGAAACAGTACAGCCTTTTGGTCAGCTACCATCTCTTCGCAAAGTGCGGAGAATAGACGCGCTTTTAAGGGCCGGGTTTTGATGAAATTCACCACTCTCACAACAACGTTCAAAATCTCATGTAGGTCGGGACTAACTAAGCTGCCTTGACACAAGCGCTTCCCTGTGAATAACACAGTGCGTCCATTGCGCATCGGGTGCTAACTGGGCCCAGGCTACAGATTAAAAAATAAATGAAAAAAGTCCTGTTTTTCACGTCAGTTCGCGCCCCACCTGGCATGTCTCCGCGACCCAGTAGTCGGTCGCGACCCACAGTTTGAGAAACGCTGTGTTAATGAATGTGACGGTTAAAATTCAATGGGTTCTGATTGGCTATTAGCTTTTTATCGTTCTGAAAATCGATCTGAAAGTGATCCCCAACGATATCGTTCTTCATGTCGTTATCGTTATAGTTTATGTGTGAACGTCGTCATTCATATTAACGAGAACGATATTTATTACAGCTATCGTTATCGTTCTTGGTGTGAATGGGCCTTTACTCTAACCTGGCCCTAGCCAGATGAATTTCGCTCCGCCTAGCTCCACTCATCCATCTGGAACCGATCCATTGAAGTGTTGCTTCAGAAGGCTGGACCTAATCAAAAAATGCTTGCATATGATTGAATAAGCCACTTGTCCGTCATCTATTGACGTGCTACTTCAACCACTCACATCGAAGCCAACCCGTGACGCTGATAACAGTCTCACAGTCGCTTCTACGCTATGTCACATCTATGAAACTCCCGCCCTGCGTCCTGATTGGCTAAACCATAAAGTTGGTTGGAGAAATCACTCTCAATGGAAGAGGTTCCAGATGGATGTGAGTGAAGCTAGGCGGAGCTAAGCGGAACGACATTCATCTGGCTAGGGCCAGGTTACCTTTACTCAGCATCGGAAGACACAGAGGAAACTGCACACGTCATCCACAGACACCAGCAGCATGAGTCATCTCTCAACACAGTCATGTGTGTGTGTGTGTGTGTGTTAGAGCTACAGACTGGCAACTCAGCTCTTTCTAAGTTCCGCCACACATGTGTGCTTTACAGGGATTGGCCTGGGGATGGGGAGGGTGGAGTGTGTGTGTGTGTGTGTTGGCAGACTCTACTTCAAGGACTTTAAAGACTCACCGCCACTGAAGCCCTCCCCCCGGGACCTGTGAATAAGTTTAAATAGCCATAATCATTATTTTATTAAAGAGCCCTGATGAAGAAATGACTGTGTGTTCATAACGCAAGGTTGTTTAAGCAGGAGGTCGCCAGAACCGTAGGTGGTGGTGTGTAAGATACACACACACACACACACACATGTGATGTGGTCGGGCTTCTAATGGCCTGAGTAAACATTCATGACTGAGTCTCTGAGCACACACACACACACACACACACACAAACAGAGAGAGCGAAAGAGAGAGAGAGGGATAAACGATCACTGATGAGCTCAGGACTGCCACTGAAGTTGGTTCTTTCTCTTTCTTTCTCTTTCTTTAATTTAAATGCAAAGCCAGTTCCCGCAGGGCGTCTCCGTCTGCCTCTAATTTCTCTGATCCCCTTTTTTTTAAATCAATTTTCTTTTATCTCGGGAAAGCTATTTTAATACCACTACATCTCATTTCTTTCTCCGCAAGACTGTGTGGGACATCAATTATGCAATGGAGCCGGAGCGGTAAAATATGTTAATATTGATTATACATTCACCTCCACCTAAAAGATTATATTTTAATATCTGTGGTTGACTGAGACGGCAGCTAAACCACACATGTGTGTGTATGTGTGTGTGCGCATGCCTGTATGGATGTCCTGTAAAGATTTTCAGTGTGAACAGCTTCTAGCGGTTACTGTGTGTATGTGTGTGTCTGCATGTGAGTGAGATCCCTCAGTGTGTGCTGCTGTTGTGTGTGTCTGCGTGTGAGTGAGATCTCTCAGTGTGTGCTGCTGTTGCGGCTGTGTGTGTGTGTGAGTGAGAGAGAGTTCTCAGGGCCCGATGTACTAAGAATTACCGCCAAATTACCACCTGTTTCTGATGCTTTTTGCACCTTGAAACATGGCATCTTATGTACCACACGTGGAAACATGGCATCTTATGTCTTTTCGCCACTGGAGAGCAGAATGGCTATCTGTGCTTTTCTAACTCTTGCATATGCATATATGGGAGGGTCAAGGGTAAAGTTGGAGTATCGTGCAAACACAGGGAAGGAGAAGTGCTAATAGCGATTGATAAGGTATTCCGCCATATGTATGAAAACAGCTCATTTCAGTTTTGTGGTGAAAAAATTCTGCCTTTTAAAAGCAGAAAGCTTTGTGTAGCCTAATCCAAATCACGGTTAAATGTGTCAATTAGACCTAGAGAAACGATCAGAGACAACATAATCAGTATTCAGAGCACCAGTTTTTCTTCATTGCACTGTCAAAAGCATCCTTAACTTTTGTTTGCCTTTCTAATGTCATACTTTCACTTTCACGTCATCCACTTCCCCATCTGCTAGACCAGTGTTTCCCAAACTTTTTTTCTGGGGACCCACTTTTTAAAAAAGACAGACCATCGCGACCCAATTTACTTCAGATCTAACATGCAACCACCAAATACTGCCCAAATTGTTGATGTTTTAGGCCCTGGCTTCTCAAACTTTTCTTTTGTGGCGGTTTCTTTATTTGGAATTTAAATCCGCATTTTCTGCATTTTTTAAATTGTGATTGTTTGTGCTAAGGCTGTATTGGTGTTGTGATAGGCTATGTTGTAAGACTGTGAAATGAATAAATATCAGAACAAGAGGCTTTTGCGCAATAGGTGAAGAATACAGAAAGATTAACGATAATGCGCCTTTAGGCTACTGTAGTGGAGTTTGTGAGACGGAAAACGTCAGGAAAACAGCGTTTAAAATGTCCATTTAAAAGGTACCCTAATCTGATGCACTGTTGTGCATTTTAAATCAGAACTAAGGAGCAATGTGAGGAGGCTGCTAAAGAGTGCATCTACAATCGAAACTATAAATAGCATAATGTCCGGTCTATGGATGTTTGCTTCGTTGTTGACAGCGCGGTCTTTGAGATTTCAAATGACACATTTTAGTTTTTATTCGGCCAAACTGAAGAGCTGGTATCTGGTATTGTTTGTGCAACTATAGCCTACTACATGCAAAAATGCACAGATTGAGTTATGACAAAAAACATGACACCACTAGACTGTGGTAGTAAACAAACTAGATCCTAAAAGAAAGGTGCTAGCTTCCCTGGCTGAATGGAATAAGCTATTAGCCTACACAACATAAATTGTGACTATGCTGGCGACCCAAATAAAATCTCCTGCGACCCAGTCTTTGGGAACCAATGTGTTAGACTAGGGTCTAAGTCTGTCATAGGCCTAGTCTACGTGCAGTAAATAGTTAGAGTATTCTTGTTAAAGTTGAGTAGAACTACCGCTCTGTACGGCGCTGCTTGTTGACATCTTATTATCATATATGATCGGTAAACTTTTTATTGGTTAATTCAACTGCGCTTGTGGTTGAATTGTAACTTACAGCTTTGAGCACCGCACATTGCGTTAGCCTAGAGGGAAGTGACGGCCAATGATGATGTTTATGTGATGAAGTGCAAGCTTAGTACATTCCACGTGATAAATATTTATGTGATGAAGTGAAAGCTTAGTATATTCCAAGTGATGTTTATATGATAAAGTGAAAGTAAATTCCATGCGATAAGGCAAGGCGCAGTGTTGCCAAACTTGCTATTTGAGCTTTCTTTGTACATCTTGCTGCCAGTGTGTAGGTAGTGTGTGAAAGCCTTTAAAGCTGCAGTTGGCAAGATTTTTTTGATCATATTCACTTAAACCGACACTATGCTCCAACACAACAACATAAATCAGCCAGTTTTAGAAAAAACCCCGCACTTCTACCTCCACCTAGAGTCTGTTATTTGTTTTGCAAAAATCCATAGCTCTCAGTTCTTGTGGTCCAATCAGAGCAGGGCTGTGTGAGATCTGACTGTCAATCACAGTCTGGTGCAGTCTGGTACGCACTGACGAGTACAAACTCGATGAGAGGGTGCTCGGTGGTAATCAGGGAGGGGCATGATAGTTCATTAGTAAACATTCATTCATTTGTAGCACTTGTGTTGTGGACCAGTTAAAAGCTACACATCTGAGATTACTAGATTCTTGAGCCGTGTAATAAGTAAAACCTGAACCCGAGATATGGCAACTATAAGCACTTTATTTTGTAGTTTAGTAAATGAAAGAAAATAAATGTGTGTAATTATTAGTAAAATGTAGCAATCTATGATGTATGGATTTGTTATATGTAAGGCAGTATAATTGTAAAAATGACAAATAAACACTTTCCCAGTATCAATCAATCACCCTTCAAGAGCAGGTGCAATTCAATCAGTGCAGTTCAGTGAGTTTGTGAAAGTAAGAAAAAGTCCTTTTAGGTATTAAAGAAAATGTTAAACTATAAATAAATGCAAAAGTCCCTTATGGTATGAACAGGCTCCTTGTGTGGGAAGGAACGCTTATCTGTAATCCGTGTGCGCTGCTCGAAGTTCACGCAGATGGTGAAGAAACCTTGCTGCAGTTGATCAGATCAACTGATCAGTTGAATGTCTTGGACAGGCTTGCCATTTTAGCTCGCCTGGAATCCACTGAAATCTTCTATCCGTATAAAAAAACAATCTACACGAAACAGTGTAACAGTTACCATCAAACATTTATTTTCTATGAGATCTCTTTAAACTTTTGCTATAGCATCAAAAAATTAATAGGCATAATGCTGTAATACTGCCATAAATAGAGGTTACATCTCAGCTGCAACAAGCAGATCGCTAGCACAAATTACTGGTAAGCCAGCACGGCTAACCAACCTTGAGCAGACAGTATGTACATAGAACGGTTCGGTAATACACCCGTAATTATCAAGGAAAATATACAACAATACATATTTCACCCACAAGTGTCGACTAACTGTCAACCTAACATTAATTTCTAAGTATATTAGCAAGCTAATATCACCATGTGAGTTCAATGAACAGATTAGCTGCGCAGATTCGCGTCTAGTTACATTCAAACTTTAAATCAAAACAACCAAAGAAAATGTGGATCTCCTACCACTCAAATTCAGCAAATAAAAGTGTCTATATGTGTGTAGTGTATGTGTAAATGCTTTTTTGTGAGCTTTCATGGTCTCCATTCACTATAAGATTGACTATTCACATATCATTCACAACCGTGATGAGATAAACTCACCGAAGCTCTTCTCGTGTTGAAACAAAATAAAATATCTTCTTGGTGCGCAATATAAGAGACATAAAGTTAAGAAGTAGAAAATCTGTCACGATAGATATTTCTAGAAGTTATAAATGTGTAGTTATATCGAATATTTTCTTTAGTTCAAGAAGGTGACGTTCCGTGCTTGGACTGTTGGACTTAGTGGCACTGAATTTAACAGTGCTACACATTCAGTGTGTGTGAAGTTTTGATTATAAATCAAGTGTTTGCAAGTGTATGTCTGTGTCTTTGTGTGTGTGTGTATATGTATGTGTTTGAGAGAAAGAGAGACTGAATGAAAGATACAGCGAGAATAAATGTGTGTGCGTGTGTACAGTATGCGTGTGTGTGTGAGAGAGAGAGAGAGAGAGAGAGCAGTATCTCATATTTCTACAGTTTCTCATATTCCTTGTGTTTCTCATAATTCTGCTAAGGAGAGGGGTGCGGGGAGATTAACGGACAAGGGAGGGCTACCGTCACTTCACACATTGTGTAGAATTGGTCGCGTATGTAAGTCTTCTCGACTTATAATTTAACATTCCCACCATTTAAATGAGAAAACCATGTGTTAAGGGTAAGTGTGTCGAGGCGGGCTGAGCAAAAGGTTGGAACACTCTCAGGAAGGACTCAAGGTGGATTTTGTGGAAGATGGGAATTTTATTTTTTCCCAAAATAAGGCCTGTAGGCAATTAATAGACCGGTTTCAGGTCCCTAACAACCGTAGTCAAGAACGAACTCGGAGGACAAGCACTAGTTGTTTACACTGGCAGCGCATAGAAAACAAGCTGGCTGAACTTGAATAAAAACATATTGCCGAAATATTTCGGTGTAGCCGAGTCTGGATTGTTTTCATCTAGAGGTGTAGCGGATTTACCTATGAAAAAGCAACGGATTTTACTAAAGGTAAACATGTGGCCAGTCACTGTAAAGTTAGGTTAGGCTTAAGCTAATGTTAGCGTTAGGGCTTCGACTGCACAAACAATTAGTTTAGATTTAGTGAGAACATTACCTACTCAAAGGGTACATAATGACAGGGGTGGACAATCATTTCCCCCTGAGGTCAGAGGATAATTACTTTGATAAAGTAGGCTATGCTGGCCACACATTGAACGATTGACTGAAATAACGTTACAATGCACAAAATGCATTGTGCTGGATGTTAACTGACAGGACAGGAGCCTATGACGGATTAGCTATAAGTTAGGCTACCTTATAGTAGGCCTATGCAATAACGTTACTTGCAAGCCCATGTCTTCTTTTTTTAAACAAACAACTCAAATGGAGTGTCAACTTTAACTTTAGGCTAGAAGCTACCCTGCATATTGTCATTTGCGTGAAATATAGGCTAACGTTAGCCTCCGTTCTCATGGATCATAAGTCTCTCATTAAAATGATATGCTGAGGAATATGATAAAAAAAAAAACACTTTGTTAACGTCACTACCCTATGTTATTTAGCCTACATGACTTTTTCCTCTTGAGCATGAAGATAACATTTGTGGCTTAACTTCGTAGCTTCATAATGTTGTTAGGGACCTGAAACCGGTCTATTCATCATTAAATAATAACAAAGCAAAAAATAAAAATAACAATAAGGAAAACAAAAACTTTTTCAATAAAGAAAATAAACTGACATGATAGTCAAAAGATGTCTAGACAATAATAACAATGACTTTGCACCAGTCAACATTACCTTAGGTTAGAGAGCTACAAGACTCACGTCTGTCCATGACCTGCTCTCTCTACCAACTCTCTGGGGAGGCTTAAATTAGGCCCAAGTGCCCCTCTAAATTGGATCATACCAACACTGTCAAAAATACAGGGGGTAACACCGGTGGGCTAACAATAAATGTGCAAAAACTGCTAGAAAACACTCTCCAAATATCTGGACAATTGTAACGACATATTTGTAACATCTTCCTTCAAGTCGGCATAGCCAACAGTCTTTTAGCAGTCTATACAAATACATTTTTAAAACACGGGTTCACTTCCGGTGACAATGAGTGGAAATGTATGATTTTAAACTGTAAAGAGTTGTAATGGATAAAAGTAGCCCAGGCAAATTCACCGTTGTGTTGAATGTTTTAAGACGTCTAATTAACAGCAACGGGAATTACTGAAATTGTATGATGAATGACATGGTTAACAGATATGAAACACATAAGCAGATGAATGGCATGGAAGACAGACATAACAAACACGTAAGCTGACGTTCACGCTCAGTCTCAGTTAACGTAAGCAGCGTGTCGCTGCGGTGGCGGTAGCTATGCGCCCCATCACACCATGTTAACAAATGACTAGCTATGGACCTTACATCTAGGGTGAGGGAGGTGTAAAATTTAAGTCATAACTTAGTGTTACGTTGAAACTATTGTTCGTGGTGCAACCTGTTCAATTTTAGTAGCTCCTGAACTCCGACGTAGTGCCAGTTTACGTTGGAACTGAGCTAAGATACCTGCGTTCAACTGGTGCAACTGGCAGCTGGGTTTGTGAAGGTACTGGCAGATCTTTCATTCTTCCTCTCTCCCTTTCTATCTCTCTGTTTTTGCATCCCTCTCTCCCATCTCTCCATCCTCTCTACACACACACTCCTCTCTTCTCTCCACTGAATGCCTAAAGCATGAAAACTAAGCAAGGTGAGGTGCACAGTATGGCCCATTAAACCAGAAAGAACAGCATGAAAGATAAACAGTGAGTCAGCTGTGTGTGTGTGTGTGTGTGTGTGTGTGCAGAAGAATAAAAGAATGTGTCTCCAGGTCTCTGTTTGTTTGTGTGTGTCAGTGTGTAGTGTGAGTGTGCGAGCAGGCCTAGCAGGCATGCTAATGTGCCTGTGCTTATTAATTTAAACAGATTTCACTTATTTAGTCCAGCATCTGTTAGCCTGTCTGCTAGCACACACACAGCACTCTCATGTGTCTCCACGTCTCTGGTGTGCACGTGTGTGTTCCCGAGTAGGTGTGTGTGTGTATGAGAGAGAGGGAGAGGGATAGAGTCTTTAACTGTCTGCCAAAGTTGAAGAGGCAGGCGCTGGGATGCAGTCTCACAGTGAGGGTTAAACACAACTCACACACACACACACTCACACACACACCCTCCCCCATTCACACTTGTTTACTCTTGTTAACTCTCATTTACACTCGTTTACAGTTCTATTTCCTGCCCTCGCTCCTCACAGCCAGCTCTGAACTTCTGCCAGCCTCCACAGCCAGTCTGTCAGTGTGGGTGTGTGTGTGTATCTGTGTGTGTGTGTGTGTGTGGGAGAGAGAGAGAGAGAGAGAGAGAGCGCAATTGTGTGTGTGTCCACAGCATATGTGACATCAAGTGTTTCTGTGGCAGCAGAACTGTTGGCAGTATGCATACATATGTGTGAGTTTTCTTGTTTCTCACATATGTACAGTATGTTACAGAGAAGGAGAGGGATGCCGGTGCAGCTCATTGTCTTCTTAATTGCATTGCATGTAAATGCAATGGACTATTATCACTGTTCTTCTTATAATTATTCTTCTTCCGACCAAATTCAACGTTTAATGCGACTGAAACCACTGAACCGTCTGACCTCATTCAAAGACTCCTAAAAAAGCTCTTGTAACGGACAATTGTACAATGTATTTTTTATATTTATAAACTTTATACTTTTTAAGATATTTACGATAAAAGAGCAAGAAGTTAACATTGCTGTGGCGGCAACTTTTAGCATTATGACGTGACCTGCAGCTGAAAGCAATCAACTGCTGCAATCTTTCTACCACTGGAGCTGTGAATCTTCTGAACGTTTTGGACGTCTTCGCCTGCCGTGATACTTTACTTGCTCGTAACACTCTCCTTCACAGGCACATTTCTCTAATTACAGACAAGGTAAGTGGTCCGATTTTTGGTATTTGACTCATTTATGTCGTCAAACATTATGTTATGTAGCATTCTATACTATAGGCTATGCATGACATGATAGGTCACAAGTAGCCAAACTAACGTTATAACGTTACGGTAGTTCTAACGTTAGGGGAATAGTTAACGTTAGTAGTAATTATCCCTTGATATTTATTATGTAAGGAAACCCACCTAATCAACGTTAATATGTCGTCAACTTTAAAGTAACCGGTTAGCTGTAGGTTTCGATAACGTTAGCTAACGACAACCAAACCTAACGTTGCTCCCAGCTAAACACTGACGTTAACGTTACATTTGCTTACTTACCAGCAGCGTTTTAACTAACGTTAACGTTAACCAGATAAAGTACGGATCATATTGTACGTACTATCTAACCAAGTAAGTGGTTTTCAACAATACTGTAAGTCCATGTAATCTGAATAATTATACTGTAAGTAATATAATGTTATAAAAAGCAGCTTTTTTGCATTTACATACAATGGTAATTCCCTGGAATTTCATTTTCTAGTTTTCTTTATTATTTACTAAAAGGTGCAAAACCTTCATTAACTTTGACTAACGTTTCGATGTGTAGTCACATCTTCATCAGAGTCCGGCACCGGCGTCCCTCTCCTTCTCTCTAAAGTATCTGTCCTGGCCTGGTTGCATCGGACTGTCGCTAAATGACAGAAGCGCAGAGAACCTTCCTTTGTGTACAGTATGTTACTGTATGTTTGCATGTTTGTTTGGATGTGTCCATCATAAATTCACTTTATCTACTCAGACCTCTATGACAACAACATGTTCAGGAAATAAAGAAGATATTCTTCCTTTTGTAACTAAAATTATCTGTTATCATGGTGATATAAAGTGGTGGGTGTGTGTATGTGTGTGTGGTAAGTGTGTATATCCCCTCATCTTTAGTCTGTTTTCTCTAGATGATTTTGCTCCTGTGTTATTCTGGATGGTGCGTGTAGATGGAGCTATCCAATGTAACCTTGTAAAAGAAAAAAAAGTTATTTTTAAAAAGAACATCATGCTTCCAGTAACATGAAAGAAGCCCTATGCAGGTCTGGTTATTCCTTCGCTGTTTCTGGGTTTTCGCCTGATTTGGGCTCGCATTTTTCACGACATAGCTCCCCCTGCAGCTTCGGTAGCAAGTGACTGCTACGCTAAACCCCCAGTAGCTAGCGAGCTAGCCATCAATAAACCAAGCTAAACACATAGGGCTCACAATAAAACGGTCGAGCAAACACATTATTCAAGGGACTATCAAATCACATTACAAAAACGAAGTTCACCCAAGGGTAGGCTACTTACAATTTCAACAGCAAAAAAGCCAAGTCTGAGTCCGTTTTGCAGTCTTCTTAGAAACTACAATCTGACTACATGTTTGAGTATTTCCGCTGAGTTACATCCAGATGTGTTCGGACCGCGACCAGAAAGTTGCATATTTGGTTTTTCCGCGGAGAAGCACTAGGGGGAGACAAAGCACCCACCAAACTACCCAAAAAGTGTTGTAGAACCAGCACAACGACTCTCAACCTGCATAATTAAGGTCATTTTTGCTAAAATTGTTGCATAGGGCCTCTTTAAAAAGAAGCACAACAGCATTGAAATAAATATGGGTGTAAGGAAAATATATGTGATGTTCTTTAACGATGTACGGAGGCCCATATGGGACATTATGCATTTGATCTCTGGACCACGCACGCTAGTTCTCTCACATGCAGGAGCAGCCTGTGTGTGTGTGTGTGTGATGTTTTTCCCCTTACATATGCTCTGTGTTCTGAGTGTTTGTTGTTTTCCTCTTCACATGTGCATTGGGAGCATCGATGTGTGTGTGTGTGTGTGTATCTTTCCCCTAACATGTGCATGGGGTTTGTGCGTTCATGTGTGTGTATTTCCCCACACATGAGCCCTGGTAGCTTGTGTGTGTGTGTGTGTGTTTTCCCACACATACTATATGTACTGGTAGCTTGTGTGTGTGTATGTGTGTTTCCCTTCTCTTGCACACTGCTTGTGTTTGTGTGTGTGTGTGTGTCCTTCCCTCACATGCACACAGTGGGCAGAGCCATGTGATCAGTTCGAGAGTGAGTGCGATCGATTCGGTGCTCAAGCGGATGGCCTTGCTCCAAAGTGCTCTTTCCTTCTCTCCACCTCTCCTCTGCATCCCTCCATCAGTCTGCTCCCCTCCATTCTCTCCATCTCTCCCCCTCTATCAGGCTGTAGCACTCTCTTTCTTCTCTCCCCCTCTCTCAGTCTACATCACTCTCTCTCTTTCTTCTCTCTCTCTCCCCCTCTCTCAGTCTACATCACTCTCTCTCTTTCTTCTCTCTCTCTCCCCCTCTCTCAGTCTACATCACTCCCTCTCTTTCTTCTCTCTCATCAGTCTGTATCCCTCGCTTTTTCTTGCTCTCTCTCATATCTCTCCATCTCCCTGCCTCCCTCTGCTCCTCTCTCTTTGTCTCTGTAATGGGGGGCTGGTGTGTGTGTGTGTGTGTGTAATGGGGGGCCGGTGTGTGTGTGTGTGTGTGTGTGTGTGTAATGGGGGGCCGGTGTGTGTGTGTGTGTGTGTAATAGGGGGCTGTCTGCTGGATATTGGCTGTTTGCGTTAGAAAACACCTGTGTGTGGATGGATGATGGATGTCTTCATGGTGCCTGTGTGTTTGTGTTTGTGTGTGTGTGTGTGTGTGGGGGGGGGGGGGGGGGGGGGTGAGAAGGGCAAATAATATCCCCAGTGGGTGGGTGGGATGGAGGGGTTATGCCATATAATGCCCCCCTGGGAAATAACAGCCCCACTGGTGCAGAACTCTCCCCTCTCTCTCTCCCTTCAGTCTGTCTGCTCGTCTAAAGGCTTCACACAAACTCACACACACTCACTCACACACATTCACGCACACACACACTCACACACACACACACACACACACACTCACGCACACACACACACACACACTCACGCACACACACACGCACACTCACACACACTCACTCACACACACACACTCACACACACACACACTCACGCACACACTCACGCACACACACACTCTCACACACACACTAATGGCACTTTTCAAATGCAGTGAACACCGTTCTGCAAAAGACACAACAATCGAACATAAAGTCACTTCAATTTTAAAACACTGCCATTCAAAATGCACTACATGACCATTGGCCAACATATGTGCCATCTGGCCAACCACCTCAATGGTTAATTGTTACCACTTCAATCAGGAAGTAAGCACTATGAAAAGACCACAGGTGAGCACATTTTTTTACAACAACAATGGAAGATATTGCAGAGAGAGGAAGAGGGAGGGTGAGAATAAGAGGGGGAGGAAGAGTGAGAGCTGGTAGAGGAGTTCATGGCCAAAGACGACAACAACATTTATTTGCCATTTTCTTTTTCAGTTTACTGTTTTTTGTGAGCATATTTTTGTTCACTCCATTGTAAATATATCTGCTGTGCATTTGTTGCACTGACTTGTTTTGGTGAAAAGTAAAACAAATAAATGTTTCAACAACATGTGTGTGTATATGCAAATATTTATGTGCATGTGAACAATCTGAAGAATTATCTACAATTTGTTTTAGTATTATGGCAAAGCATACTAAAGATGAGAGTGTTTTTCATTATGCCCAACTGTGTAGTTGGTTAGACAAAAATCTAGTGTGTGCCATGTGGTGCAAAAGTTTGATTTTAATAATGCTATATTTAGTTTTGGTTGCAGTGCTTCATTTTGCAGGCTATATGGGGTATTTTGCAATTTGGGTGTGTGGTTTTGTGAATTGTGTGTATTTTGATAAAAACACAATACTGTAGTTTGCAAAATTGTGTTTTAGCACTGTAATGGTCTTTATATAAATGTGTTGTATGTGTGTATGTGTGTCAGTGCAGGTGTGTTAATGATACTTTTATAAACGGATCATGTCCATGACAGAAATGTGTGTGTGAGTGTGTGTGTGTATTGAATTTAAACATGTCATGTGCAGTGACTCTGTAGGGTCATTCCGTGTCAAATCACCCAGTGGCTGGCAGGTCACCCTCTCCCAAAAAATCTGTATCTTGTAGACCAAACCTATGCATAAATCTTAAATAGTATATCTGTATCACTAATGGTTCCAAAACTACAGCCCTTTGAAGTTTCATGTCATTTTAAGCATCGTGGTGAACAATCCTTTTTGTTCAACTTCCCACATTATTGGCTCTTTTGGTATTTCACACACATTAGTGAAACTATGTGAATAGAAGTACATTTTCCTGTTGAATTAAAATATCCAATCAAATCAGGTGTATCTTGTGTAATTTCCCCTCTGCAAAGCTCTGAAAATGGCTATAAATTCATTATGTGAAAAAACATCACCACCTTTGTGGGCTTGTCATTCAAAAAGTATGTGACACAAATTCATCAGATTTTTTTCCCACTCATGTATGGATTATTAGGTCATGTCCATGCATTAACTTTGGTTGTTAACATTATCATATTGTCAGAGCATTTTTATTAAATTGGGCTTGATTTTCAAAAAGCCCGTTTTCATCTTCTCATTTCACCACGTGGACAGTTAACAGGATTTTATTTTAATTTTACCATATATCATTCTGTATGTGAGGATCATCTGCCCAAAATGTGGGCTTGTTGCTGAGTTTCTTCATTGAGATAAGATTTTTTACAAATATTGTCTATAAATCCACTGAATTTGTACTTTATCTGCAGTACCACTTGTCTCACCACATGTGGTGCTCTTTTAATACAATGGAAGTCAATGGAAGAGTAAAAGAGTCACTTGTTTGCTGCATATATCCAATCTAAACACACAGTTTATGGTTCATATGGTTCAAGTAAAAAGGGGTTTCTAAAATTCAGTGCATTGTCAGATGCAGAAAAATCAATACTAAAGATTTATCATCTTTTTACAAATGCCTCTTGGATCCACGAGTCCTCAAACCTTGTTATGAATACTTGTGATGGAAACACACATGGTCATCTTCATCAAGTGAAATACCTTGATGAACTGAATTTTAGAAACCCATTGTTTGATTGTTTGTTAAAGCACTGATCTCCATCTTGATGCTCTTTGTCTATGTATCACAGAGGACTGCATCACAAGCATGACGATGAATATAGACTTTGCCTAACCAGCTGGCTAGAAATTATTAAAGTGCTCACATAGGCACTGATAGGTTGAAGCTGGTGTAGAAAACTCATTACAAAGATGGTAATTATGCTAAATGCTGCACTTGCTGCATGTATGATGACCAGTCAGTCTTATGTGTGTATAATTTACTTGATCAGTTTATTTTCTCTAAATAAGATTTATGTATGAGTAGTATGTTGTTCATATTGCAATAATTATTTGGACCAATTCAACTATGAACCATAAACTGTGTGTTTAGATTGGATATGTGCAGCAAACAAGTGACTCTCTTACTCTTCCATTGACTTCCATTGTATTAAAAGAGCACCACATGTGGTGCAAAGTGGTACTGCAGATCCAGTACAAATTCAGTGGATTTATAGAAAATATTTAAAAAAAATCTTATCTCAATGAAGAAACTCAGCAACAAGCCCAAATTTTGGGCAGATGATCCTCACATACAGAATGATATATGGTAAAATTTAAAAAAATCCTGTTAACTGTCCACGTGGTGAAATGAGAAGATGAAAACAGGCTTTTTGAAAATCAAGCCCAATTAAAAAAAAATGCTCTGAAAATATGAAAATGATAACAACCAAAGTTAATGCATGGACAGGACCTTATAATACATATATTTGTAGGAAAAAAATCTGATGAATTTGTGTCACATACTTTTTGAATGAGAAGCCCTCAAAGGTGATGATGTCTTTTCACATTATGAATTTATAGCCATTTTCAGAGCT